>NC_081555.1:67317355-67624179 GCF_963082655.1 Stomoxys calcitrans
TGGTGATTATCCATTTCGTCTTCATTGTGTCTGCGTTCAGACCTCCGCATTTATACTCTACGCCGCTGCGTCCAGGTCAGCTTTCTTCCTGCGCAGTACTTGTTCGGCATATCTCTTCACCGCCTCCCACTTTCTCTCGTCCTCCAGCATTTTTTGGACTATTGTCTCAGGCGTAACGTCGCCAATCGCTGCTTCCAACTCGCTGCGTCTTTCAACCCAGCGCTCGCAGTGGAAAAAAGTGTGCTCCACATCGTCTTCAACTTCAACCTCCTCATAAATACACTTGCTTGAGGAGCATTTGCCCATTTTATGCAGGTATTTCCGGAAGTAACCATGTCCTGTTAACATCTGTGTGACGTAATAGTTGACGTCGCCGTGCTTCCTTTCTTTCCATATCCGTACATCGGGTATTAATCGTCGCGTCCATCTGGCCCGATTTTCGCTAGTCCACCTTTGTTGCCATCTCTCGGTAGTCTCCTCTCGTATAACCTGTGTATGATCCATTTGGGCCCCGTCCTGTATTCTTTGAGTGTTGGACCTCTCGGTGTAGAGCCTGGCGCGCTGCATGGCCTGCAGGTCTATCGGAACCATTCCGGCTATTACAAGGGCTGCGGGCTCCGACACTGTCCGGTAGGATGATATGACTCTAAGTGCCGCCGTCCTCTGTACCGAGAGCAGGGATTTCGCTCGGTATGCCGTCTGCAGTGGCTGGCCCCATATTTCGCTTCCATAGAGGAGGATGCTATTGCATGTCTCCATTAAGAGTCTGCGCCTGCTTGGGAGAGGCCCACCTATGTTTGCCATCAGTCGACTAAGTTGCGCCGTTATCTTTGAGGCTTTTGTTGTCGCGTGCCGTATTTGCTCTGCGTAGGTCAGCTTTGTATCTAGTCGGATTCCTAGATATTTGATCGATCTCTTGGTCTTCACCAGTATATCGTCTATACGCATATCCACTTCCACTGGGATATTTTTTCTCGTTAGGAGAAGTAGTTCCGTTTTCTGCATCGCAAGTTGTAGGCCATGGGAATCTAGCCAGTCCCTTGCCCTTAGCATCACCTGCCGTAATTTGCGCTCAGCGCCTTCCGTGTCTCTTGCCGTGATGACTGCAGCAATGTCATCAGCATATCCTACTAGAAAGGTTCCGTCTGGCATTTCCATTCGCAGTATTCCATCATAACTGGCATTCCAGAGGTCCGGTCCGAGTATGGAGCCCTGCGCCGCTCCTGATGTGACCTCATATTCACTCGTTCCATCTTGAGAATTATAGATAAGTACCCTGTCACTCAAGTAACTTCTCATTATTCTCATCAGGTACGCCGGGATATTAAAGTCCTCTCTGAGCGATTTGAGGACGTCAGACCATCTAAGGCTGTTGAAAGCGTTCTTCACATCCAGTGTGGCCAAGAGGACAATTGGCCTGGAGTAGTGGTTCCTTTGCCTAGCCACCTCTACTATCTCCACCACATCTCTGAGGGCTCCGATCGTGGACATTCCTGCCCGGAAGCCATGTTGTCTCATTGAGAGTCCACCTCCCTCGATGATGGCGTCCTGGAGCCGTGGCTTCAGTAGTCTCTCCAAAAGCTTGCCGGCCGTATCCAGCATACATAGTGGTCTGTATGTGGATGGGGATATTGGATCACCTTTGCCTTTGCTTATGAGCACCAGCTTTTGTCGCTTCCATACTTCCGGAAAAACACCTGCCATTAGACACCGATTAAACATTTCAAGAAGAAATTCGGGTCTATTCTCGGCTATCAGCCTGATTACCTCGGACGGTATTCCGTCGGGGCCGGGGGCTTTTCTGCTCTGGAGGCTGCGGGCTGCATTCTTTAGCTCCTCTATCGTGAACGGGTTTATGTTTTCCGTTGGCTCTTCATTAACTTCGTCTTCTATACGGTCGTGTCGGGGAAAGAGTGTATGGACTATATTCTCCATTGTTCTCCCGTCCATCACCGCTGTTGGGCTCCGTGTGCCGAGCTTCTCCATCACAATTTTGTATCCGAGGCCCCAAGGATTTCGGTTAATATCTTCTCTTAGTTCCTCCCACTTTTCTTTCTTGCTCCTTTCTATTTCGGCAGCGAGTATCTTTTTTGCCTCCTTGTAAAGAGCGTGTTCTGTCTCAGCCGTGCCCCTGCGACGAGCTCTCGTGTATCTGCGTCTTAGTTTGATGCAGTTGCTTCGTTTCTCAGCTATGGCATCATTCCACCAGTGCACTGCGGTTTTATTTCCCCTCGGCCTTTTGAGTTTTGGCATGGATTTCTTACATCCGTACTCTATGATTTCCATCACCCGTTCCACTGTCGACGGAACGTCTAGTTCATCCAGCTCTGACCACACGGCTTGCCGGTCGATTTCCGCCAGGAGTTTTGAGGAGTCGAGCTTGCTCACGTTCCACTTTCGTGTACTGGTGCTCCTTTCCTCGTTAACTGTGTTCCCTCCAGTATTGAAGGAGAACATAATGTACTGGTGATCGCTTGCCGTGTAAGTTTCCAGTACGCTCCACTCTGTTATTTTTCCGATGATTTCCTTGGACGCAAGGGTGATGTCCGGTATAGTGCCTTCGCAGCCGGGTCGCCTAAAGGTTGGCACGTCTCCAGTGTTTACAACGAGTAAACCGGTTCTTGCGGCCATGTCTAGAACTCGTCTCCCTCTTGGGTTGGTTGTTGGCATGCCCCATTCCACCGCTCGAGAGTTGAAATCGCCAGCTACTACGTGATGGCCGTCTAATCCACGCATTGTGTCCTCGATCTCATCGAGTTTTGCCTCGTAGGCGTCGATGCTGTCACTAGGAGTGAGGTAGCAGCTAAACAGCGTAAAGTGGTTTATCTGCACCCAGACGTAACCGTCTCCACTTCCGCTCTTTACTGGTGAGATGCCATTGCGGTATGGGATCCAGATAGCAGCTGTTTTTGTGGGATCCTCCAGCCAGGACCCTTGATCTCTCCTTCCATATTGCTCGCTTATAATCACGATGTCAGCACGTTGTTCTGCGACTATCTGTGATAGGAGATCATGTGCGACTTTACACCTGTGCATGTTGGCCTGCAGTATTCTCAGCATGCCTGCTGTTTGCCTCCTTTACATCTCTCTGACCCAGGAAGATGATCCGTCGGGCCTTTTCCCCTCTGCGAGCAAATACAGCATTTCCGAGGGTTATGGCACTCCTTCATCTTGTGCCCACTCTCGCCGCATCTAATGCATAGTCCCATTCCTTTCCTGTCGGGTCCCTTGCACTCCCACTGTAGGTGGCCGGCTCCAAAACATCTGAAGCAGCGCTTTCTTTCATCCCGATAGTTTAGCCGACAATTCGTCATTCCTATCAGGAGCCTGCTGGTCTTCAACAAAATATTGACGCAGCTAGTTGGCAGAGAAACGAAGGCCCTCCTCTGCTCCTTCGAATTAAGTGCTGTCAGCTGCACAGTCACTTCTCCAGCTGTCGTTCCCGTTGCCTTGATCACTGCTTCAGTGATCTCGTCGGCGGTCGAGAGGGAGTCCAAGTCACGGATCTCAATTGTCGCCTTCGGTTTCATGTCCTGCACGACTGCAGCCTCCTTAAGGACGCCTTTGAGGGACTCGCAGAACACCTCCTTGTTTCCTCCTCTGCCCATTTTTTTTTTTTTTTTTTTTTTTTTTTTTTTTGCGGGTCAGGATGGGAAAATGCTTTACGCATGTGACGAGTACGTCTCTCGCCTTATGCCGGGCTCCGTAGTCAACGGTACCGGCTAAAAACCCACCCTGTGACACCCCTGGGAGTTAATTCCACCTCGGAACCGCTTTCGCATTACTTCGAGGTGGACCCCATATCTGGTGATTATCCATTTCGTCTTCATTGTGTCTGCGTCCAGACCTCCGCATTTATACTCTACGCCGCTGCGTCCAGGTCAGCTTTCTTCCTGCGCAGTACTTGTTCGGCATATCTCTTCACCGCCTCCCACTTTCTCTCGTCCTCCAGCATTTTTTGGACTATTGTCTCAGGCGTAACGTCGCCAATCGCTGTTTCCAACTCGCTGCGTCTTTCAACCCAGCGCTCGCAGTGGAAAAAAGTGTGCTCCACATCGTCTTCAACTTCAACCTCCTCATAAATACACTTGCTTGAGGAGCATTTGCCTATTTTATGCAGGTATTTCCGGAAGTAACCATGTCCTGTTAACATCTGTGTGACGTAATAGTTGACGTCGCCGTGCTTCCTTTCTTTCCATATCCGTACATCGGGTATTAATCGTCGCGTCCATCTGGCCCGATTTTCGCTAGTCCACCTTTGTTGCCATCTCTCGGTAGTCTCCTCTCGTATGGCCTGTGTATGATCCATTTGGGCCCCGTCCTGTATTCTTTGAGTGTTGGACCTCTCGGTGTAGAGCCTGGCGCGCTGCATGGCCTGCAGGTCTATCGGAACCATTCCGGCTATTACAAGGGCTGCGGGCTCCGACACTGTCCGGTAGGATGATATGACTCTAAGTGCCGCCGTCCTCTGTACCGAGAGCAGGGATTTCGCTCGGTATGCCGTCTGCAGTGTCTGGCCCCATATTTCGCTTCCATAGAGGAGGATGCTATTGCATGTCTCCATTAAGAGTCTGCGCCTGCTTGGGAGAGGCCCACCTATGTTTGCCATCAGTCGACTAAGTTGCGCCGTTATCTTTGAGGCTTTTGTTGTCGCGTGCCGTATTTGCTCTGCGTAGGTCAGCTTTGTATCTAGTCGGATTCCTAGATATTTGATCGATCTCTTGGTCTTCACCAGTATATCGTCTATACGCATATCCACTTCCACTGGGATATTTTTTCTCGTTAGGAGAAGTAGTTCCGTTTTCTGCATCGCAAGTTGTAGGCCATGGGAATCTAGCCAGTCCCTTGCCCTTAGCATCACCTGCCGTAATTTGCGCTCAGCGCCTTCCGTGTCTCTTGCCGTGATGACTGCAGCAATGTCATCAGCATATCCTACTAGAAAGGTTCCGTCTGGCATTTCCATTTGCAGTATTCCATCATAACTGGCATTCCAGAGGTCCGGTCCGAGTATGGAGCCCTGCGCCGCTCCTGATGTGACCTCATATTCACTCGTTCCATCTTGAGAATTATAGATAAGTACCCTGTCACTCAGGTAACTTCTCATTATTCTCATCAGGTACGCCGGGATATTAAAGTCCTCTCTGAGCGATTTGAGGACGTCAGACCATCTAAGGCTGTTGAAAGCGTTCTTCACATCCAGTGTGGCCAAGAGCACAATTGGCCTGGATTAGTGGTTCCTTTGCCTAGCCACCTCTACTATCTCCACCACATCTCTGAGGGCTCCGATCGTGGACATTCCTGCCCGGAAGCCATGTTGTCTCATTGAGAGTCCACCTCCCTCGATGATGGCGTCCTGGAGCCGTGGCTTCAGTAGTCTCTCCAAAAGCTTGCCGGCCGTATCCAGCATACATAGTGGTCTGTATGTGGATGGGGATATTGGATCACCTTTGCCTTTGCTTATGAGCACCAGCTTTTGTCGCTTCCATACTTCCGGAAAAACACCTGCCATTAGACACCGATTAAACATTTCAAGAAGAAATTCGGGTCTATTCTCGGCTATCAGCCTGATTACCTCGGACGGTATTCCGTCGGGGCCGGGGGCTTTTCTGCTCTGGAGGCTGCGGGCTGCATTCTTTAGCTCCTCTTTCGTGAACGGGTTTATGTTTTCCGTTGGCTCTTCATTAACTTCGTCTTCTATACGGTCGTGTCGGGGAAAGAGTGTATGGACTATATTCTCCATTGTTCTCCCGTCCATCACCGCTGTTGGGCTCCGTGTGCCGAGCTTCTCCATCACAATTTTGTATCCGAGGCCCCAAGGATTTCGGTTAATATCTTCTCTTAGTTCCTCCCACTTTTCTTTCTTGCTCCTTTCTATTTCGGCAGCGAGTATCTTTTTTGCCTCCTTGTAAAGAGCGTGTTCTGTCTCAGCCGTGCCCCTGCGACGAGCTCTCGTGTATCTGCGTCTTAGTTTGATGCAGTTGCTTCGTTGCTCAGCTATGGCATCATTCCACCAGTGCACTGCGGTTTTATTTCCCCTCGGCCTTTTGAGTTTTGGCATGGATTTCTTACATCCGTACTCTATGATTTCCATCACCCGTTCCACTGTCGACGGAACGTCTAGTTCATCCAGCTCTGACCACACGGCTTGCCGGTCGATTTCCGCCAGGAGTTTTGAGGAGTCGAGCTTGCTCACGTTCCACTTTCGTGTACTGGTGCTCCTTTCCTCGTTAACTGTGTTCCCTCCAGTATTGAAGGAGAACATAATGTACTGGTGATCGCTTGCCGTGTAAGTTTCCAGTACGCTCCACTCTGTTATTTTTCCGATGATTTCCTCGGACGCAAGGGTGATGTCCGGTATAGTGCCTTCGCAGCCGGGTCGCCTAAAGGTTGGCACGTCTCCAGTGTTTACAACGAGTAAACCGGTTCTTGCGGCCATGTCTAGAACTCGTCTCCCTCTTGGGTTGGTTGTTGGCATGCCCCATTCCACCGCTCGAGAGTTGAAATCGCCAGCTACTACGTGATGGCCGTCTAATCCACGCATTGTGTCCTCGATCTCATCGAGTTTTGCCTCGTAGGCGTCGATGCTGTCACTAGGAGTGAGGTAGCAGCTAAACAGCGTAAAGTGGTTTAACTGCACCCAGACGTAACCGTCTCCACTTCCGCTCTTTACTGGTGAGATGCCATTGCGGTATGGGATCCAGATAGCAGCTGTTTTTGTGGGATCCTCCAGCCAGGACCCTTGATCTCTCCTTCCATATTGCTCGCTTATAATCACGATGTCAGCACGTTGTTCTGCGACTATCTGTGATAGGAGATCATGTGCGACTTTACACCTGTGCATGTTGGCCTGCAGTATTCTCAGCATGCCTGCTGTTTGCCTCCTTTACATCTCTCTGACCCAGGAAGATGATCCGTCGGGCCTTTTCCCCTCTGCGAGCAAATACAGCATTTCCGAGGGTTATGGCACTCCTTCATCTTGTGCCCACTCTCGCCGCATCTAATGCATAGTCCCATTCCTTTCCTGTCGGGTCCCTTGCACTCCCACTGTAGGTGGCCGGCTCCAAAACATCTGAAGCAGCGCTTTCTTTCATCCCGATAGTTTAGCCGACAATTCGTCATTCCTATCAGGAGCCTGCTGGTCTTCAACAAAATATTGACGCAGCTAGTTGGCAGAGAAACGAAGGCCCTCCTCTGCTCCTTCGAATTAAGTGCTGTCAGCTGCACAGTCACTTCTCCAGCTGTCGTTCCCGTTGCCTTGATCACTGCTTCAGTGATCTCGTCGGCGGTCGAGAGGGAGTCCAAGTCACGGATCTCAATTGTCGCCTTCGGTTTCATGTCCTGCACGACTGCAGCCTCCTTAAGGACGCCTTTGAGGGACTCGCAGAACACCTCCTTGTTTCCTCCTCTGCCCATCACGAGAAGAACTGCACCCGTTCTCGTTTTCTGGACGGAGCGGATGGCGACCTCGGCTTCCTCCGGTTTCGCGTTTCGCCTGAGGTCCCTGAGCACGTCCGCGTAACTATGCCCCTCCTTCGGCTTGATTAACACGGCCTCTGGTCGCTGCCTGGGTTTCCGTGGTCTCCGAGCGCGCGGTTTTCGCCGCGGGTTCCTCCTTGACGTTCTTGCCTCTTCTTCGGGCTTCTTCTTCTCAGCCTCTTTGTCGGGCTTCCTCTTTCCGGCTGTTTTCGCCGGTGGTCTCACCTCTACAGCTTTATCCTTCTTCTTTTTGCCAGGATTTTCTTCGACTGGACTCGGCGCGCTCCTCTTGTTTTGCGCCGTAGAAGGCGTCGACATGTTGGTTGATGTCGTGGGAGTCTCCGCTATTATTGGCCTGCTTTGCTGTTTCTGCTTCTCCGCGGCCTTCCAGTTTTTGCGGTAGCTCCCAATAATGTCCAAGATTTCCTCTATCTCAGACACACCATTTTGGACATCCCTGCTAATGTTCTTCTGCCTTCCTATAGCTAGTCGCATCTGGCGAAGGACTTTCTTGCACTTTTCAAGCGCCTCCTCCTCCGAAAGTCGCATCTTCAAGATGAACTCTTGTCTAGGAGAACTGGTGCTGTTCTCGCATGTCTCCGCGTTGTTCTCCGCTGGGGTACAGTCTAACGCTATACTTCTTACCTCCTTCTCTTTCTCGACACTGGGCCCGGAGGCTAGTGGAGAATTTACCGGTGATCGATGTACTTTCGATCTTCTTCCAAAGATCGATTCCATCTCCTCTGCTGCTATGTTAATGGGTGTTTCCATTTTAATCGGGTCCCCACTTAGAGCCGTTGTCTGTGTCCGATAATGTAGTCGCCCTTTCGCAGAGCGATGACCCCGAGGGTCCCTTTGCAAGCAGTGAGGTCCTCGCGAGGGTTGACGCAAGACCTTATGAGTACTTGCGTTCAGAGCCAGGTCGGGCATTAATCTGGATATCGTATCAACAGAACCTACATTACCAACTTAATGGTTACGAGGCACAGATCGTTCCCTAAGGCCTGCCAGGGGTTTAACGGGACGGAGGCAGCGGTGGCATTAGCCTGAAAGCCATTTCGAGAGGGATGTCACTCCCTCCTACTCAGGTAACAGAATACCACAGCCGTCAGCTCGTAGCATCAATCCAAATCGGTTATCAAAATCATGTTCCAGTGTACGCGCCAGGGTCAAAGTCCCCTTGATTGGGGAATCCACGGGGGCATCACTCCCCAGACTGCATCTATCTGTAGAGCACCCCTGTGGGTGGATACTTAGTCAACTGGCGGCATCCATTCGCCATGTCGCGAAGACGTCGTTGGCTATAAATGCCTTTTTGTAGCATGTCCTCGGTCTTCACCGCTCGAGGTCGGGGGCTGCTTATTTTTCACAGCTAACCTTTAGATCGTTCAGCCATCCGCCACCTGCTGACCCCGATAGTAGCCTGAGCTCGGCCCTACCATAATAATAATAATAATAATAATAATAATTTTTTTTTTTTTTTTTTTTTTTTTTTTTTTGCGGGTCAGGATGGGAAAATGCTTTACGCATGTGACGAGTACGTCTCTCGCCTTATGCCGGGCTCCGTAGTCAACGGTACCGGCTAAAAACCTACCCTGTGACACCCCTGGGAGTTAATTCCACCTCGGAACCGCTTTCGCATTACTTCGAGGTGGACCCCATATCTGGTGATTATCCATTTCGTCTTCATTGTGTCTGCGTCCAGACCTCCGCATTTATACTCTACGCCGCTGCGTCCAGGTCAGCTTTCTTCCTGCGCAGTACTTGTTCGGCATATCTCTTCACCGCCTCCCACTTTCTCTCGTCCTCCAGCATTTTTTGGACTATTGTCTCAGGCGTAACGTCGCCAATCGCTGCTTCCAACTCGCTGCGTCTTTCAACCCAGCGCTCGCAGTGGAAAAAAGTGTGCTCCACATCGTCTTCAACTTCAACCTCCTCATAAATACACTTGCTTGAGGAGCATTTGCCCATTTTATGCAGGTATTTCCGGAAGTAACCATGTCCTGTTAACATCTGTGTGACGTAATAGTTGACGTCGCCGTGCTTCCTTTCTTTCCATATCCGTACATCGGGTATTAATCGTCGCGTCCATCTGGCCCGATTTTCGCTAGTCCACCTTTGTTGCCATCTCTCGGTAGTCTCCTCTCGTATGGCCTGTGTATGATCCATTTGGGCCCCGTCCTGTATTCTTTGAGTGTTGGACCTCTCGGTGTAGAGCCTGGCGCGCTGCATGGCCTGCAGGTCTATCGGAACCATTCCGGCTATTACAAGGGCTGCGGGCTCCGACACTGTCCGGTAGGATGATATGACTCTAAGTGCCGCCGTCCTCTGTACCGAGAGCAGGGATTTCGCTCGGTATGCCGTCTGCAGTGTCTGGCCCCATATTTCGCTTCCATAGAGGAGGATGCTATTGCATGTCTCCATTAAGAGTCTGCGCCTGCTTGGGAGAGGCCCACCTATGTTTGCCATCAGTCGACTAAGTTGCGCCGTTATCTTTGAGGCTTTTGTTGTCGCGTGCCGTATTTGCTCTGCGTAGGTCAGCTTTGTATCTAGTCGGATTCCTAGATATTTGATCGATCTCTTGGTCTTCACCAGTATATCGTCTATACGCATATCCACTTCCACTGGGATATTTTTTCTCGTTAGGAGAAGTAGTTCCGTTTTCTGCATCACAAGTTGTAGGCCATGGGAATCTAGCCAGTCCCTTGCCCTTAGCATCACCTGCCGTAATTTGCGCTCAGCGCCTTCCGTGTCTCTTGCCGTGATGACTGCAGCAATGTCATCAGCATATCCTACTAGAAAGGTTCCGTCTGGCATTTCCATTCGCAGTATTCCATCATAACTGGCATTCCAGAGGTCCGGTCCGAGTATGGAGCCCTGCGCCGCTCCTGATGTGACCTCATATTCACTCGTTCCATCTTGAGAATTATAGATAAGTACCCTGTCACTCAAGTAACTTCTCATTATTCTCATCAGGTACGCCGGGATATTAAAGTCCTCTCTGAGCGATTTGAGGACGTCAGACCATCTAAGGCTGTTGAAAGCGTTCTTCACATCCAGTGTGGCCAAGAGGACAATTGGCCTGGAGTAGTGGTTCCTGTGGTTCCTTTGCCTAGCCACCTCTACTATCTCCACCACATCTCTGAGGGCTCCGATCGTGGACATTCCTGCCCGGAAGCCATGTTGTCTCATTGAGAGTCCACCTCCCTCGATGATGGCGTCCTGGAGCCGTGGCTTCAGTAGTCTCTCCAAAAGCTTGCCGGCCGTATCCAGCATACATAGTGGTCTGTATGTGGATGGGGATATTGGATCACCTTTGCCTTTGCTTATGAGCACTAGCTTTTGTCGCTTCCATACTTCCGGAAAAACACCTGCCATTAGACACCGATTAAACATTTCAAGAAGAAATTCGGGTCTATTCTCGGCTATCAGCCTGATTACCTCGGACGGTATTCCGTCGGGGCCGGGGGCTTTTCTGCTCTGGAGGCTGCGGGCTGCATTCTTTAGCTCCTCTATCGTGAACGGGTTTATGTTTTCCGTTGGCTCTTCATTAACTTCGTCTTCTATACGGTCGTGTCGGGGAAAGAGTGTATGGACTATATTCTCCATTGTTCTCCCGTCCATCACCGCTGTTGGGCTCCGTGTGCCGAGCTTCTCCATCACAATTTTGTATCCGAGGCCCCAAGGATTTCGGTTAATATCTTCTCTTAGTTCCTCCCACTTTTCTTTCTTGCTCCTTTCTATTTCGGCAGCGAGTGTCTTTTTTGCCTCCTTGTAAAGAGCGTGTTCTGTCTCAGCCGTGCCCCTGCGACGAGCTCTCGTGTATCTGCGTCTTAGTTTGATGCAGTTGCTTCGTTTCTCAGCTATGGCATCATTCCACCAGTGCACTGCGGTTTTATTTCCCCTCGGCCTTTTGAGTTTTGGCATGGATTTCTTACATCCGTACTCCATGATTTCCATCACCCGTTCCACTGTCGACGGAACGTCTAGTTCATCCAGCTCTGACCACACGGCTTGCCGGTCGATTTCCGCCAGGAGTTTTGAGGAGTCGAGCTTGCTCACGTTCCACTTTCGTGTACTGGTGCTCCTTTCCTCGTTAACTGTGTTCCCTCCAGTATTGAAGGAGAACATAATGTACTGGTGATCGCTTGCCGTGTAAGTTTCCAGTACGCTCCACTCTGTTATTTTTCCGATGATTTCCTCGGACGCAAGGGTGATGTCCGGTATAGTGCCTTCGCAGCCGGGTCGCCTAAAGGTTGGCACGTCTCCAGTGTTTACAACGAGTAAACCGGTTCTTGCGGCCATGTCTAGAACTCGTCTCCCTCTTGGGTTGGTTGTTGGCATGCCCCATTCCACCGCTCGAGAGTTGAAATCGCCAGCTACTACGTGATGGCCGTCTAATCCACGCATTGTGTCCTCGATCTCATCGAGTTTTGCCTCGTAGGCGTCGATGCTGTCACTAGGAGTGAGGTAGCAGCTAAACAGCGTAAAGTGGTTTAACTGCACCCAGACGTAACCGTCTCCACTTCCGCTCTTTACTGGTGAGATGCCATTGCGGTATGGGATCCAGATAGCAGCTGTTTTTGTGGGATCCTCCAGCCAGGACCCTTGATCTCTCCTTCCATATTGCTCGCTTATAATCACGATGTCAGCACGTTGTTCTGCGACTATCTGTGATAGGAGATCATGTGCGACTTTACACCTGTGCATGTTGGCCTGCAGTATTCTCAGCATGCCTGCTGTTTGCCTCCTTTACATCTCTCTGACCCAGGAAGATGATCCGTCGGGCCTTTTCCCCTCTGCGAGCAAATACAGCATTTCCGAGGGTTATGGCACTCCTTCATCTTGTGCCCACTCTCGCCGCATCTAATGCATAGTCCCATTCCTTTCCTGTCGGGTCCCTTGCACTCCCACTGTAGGTGGCCGGCTCCAAAACATCTGAAGCAGCGCTTTCTTTCATCCCGATAGTTTAGCCGACAATTCGTCATTCCTATCAGGAGCCTGCTGGTCTTCAACAAAATATTGACGCAGCTAGTTGGCAGAGAAACGAAGGCCCTCCTCTGCTCCTTCGAATTAAGTGCTGTCAGCTGCACAGTCACTTCTCCAGCTGTCGTTCCCGTTGCCTTGATCACTGCTTCAGTGATCTCGTCGGCGGTCGAGAGGGAGTCCAAGTCACGGATCTCAATTGTCGCCTTCGGTTTCATGTCCTGCACGACTGCAGCCTCCTTAAGGACGCCTTTGAGGGACTCGCAGAACACCTCCTTGTTTCCTCCTCTGCCCATCACGAGAAGAACTGCACCCGTTCTCGTTTTCTGGACGGAGCGGATGGCGACCTCGGCTTCCTCCGGTTTCGCGTTTCGCCTGAGGTCCCTGAGCACGTCCGCGTAACTATGCCCCTCCTTCGGCTTGATTAACACGGCCTCTGGTCGCTGCCTGGGTTTCCGTGGTCTCCGAGCGCGCGGTTTTCGCCGCGGGTTCCTCCTTGACGTTCTTGCCTCTTCTTCGGGCTTCTTCTTCTCAGCCTCTTTGTCGGGCTTCCTCTTTCCGGCTGTTTTCGCCGGTGGTCTCACCTCTACAGCTTTATCCTTCTTCTTTTTGCCAGGATTTTCTTCGACTGGACTCGGCGCGCTCCTCTTGTTTTGCGCCGTAGAAGGCGTCGACATGTTGGTTGATGTCGTGGGAGTCTCCGCTATTATTGGCCTGCTTTGCTGTTTCTGCTTCTTCCAGTTTTTGCGGTAGCTCCCAATAATGTCCAAGATTTCCTCTATCTCAGACACACCATTTTGGACATCCCTGCTAATGTTCTTCTGCCTTCCTATAGCTAGTCGCATCTGGCGAAGGACTTTCTTGCACTTTTCAAGCGCCTCCTCCTCCGAAAGTCGCATCTTCAAGATGAACTCTTGTCTAGGAGAACTGGTGCTGTTCTCGCATGTCTCCGCGTTGTTCTCCGCTGGGGTACAGTCTAACGCTATACTTCTTACCTCCTTCTCTTTCTCGACACTGGGCCCGGAGGCTAGTGGAGAATTTACCGGTGATCGATGTACTTTCGATCTTCTTCCAAAGATCGATTCCATCTCCTCTGCTGCTATGTTAATGGGTGTTTCCATTTTAATCGGGTCCCCACTTAGAGCCGTTGTCTGTGTCCGATAATGTAGTCGCCCTTTCGCAGAGCGATGACCCCGAGGGTCCCTTTGCAAGCAGTGAGGTCCTCGCGAGGGTTGACGCAAGACCTTATGAGTACTTGCGTTCAGAGCCAGGTCGGGCATTAATCTGGATATCGTATCAACAGAACCTACATTACCAACTTAATGGTTACGAGGCACAGATCGTTCCCTAAGGCCTGCCAGGGGTTTAACGGGACGGAGGCAGCGGTGGCATTAGCCTGAAAGCCATTTCGAGAGGGATGTCACTCCCTCCTACTCAGGTAACAGAATACCACAGCCGTCAGCTCGTAGCATCAATCCAAATCGGTTATCAAAATCATGTTCCAGTGTACGCGCCAGGGTCAAAGTCCCCTTGATTGGGGAATCCACGGGGGCATCACTCCCCAGACTGCATCTATCTGTAGAGCACCCCTGTGGGTGGATACTTAGTCAACTGGCGGCATCCACTCGCCATGTCGCGAAGACGTCGTTGGCTATAAATGCCTTTTTGTAGCATGTCCTCGGTCTTCACCGCTCGTGGTCGGGGGCTGCTTATTTTTCACAGCTAACCTTTAGGTCGTTCAGCCATCCGCCACCTGCTGACCCCGATAGTAGCCTGAGCTCGGCCCTACCATAATAATAATAATAATAATAATAATAATAATAATAATAATAATAATAATAATAATAATAATAATAATAATAATAATAATAATAATAATAATAATAATAATAATAATAATAATAATAATAATAATAATAATAATAATAATAATAATAATAATAATAATAATAATAATAATAATAATAATAATAATAATAATAATAATAATAATAATAATAATAATAATAATAATAATAATAATAATAATAATAATAATAATAATAATAATAATAATAATAATAATAATAATAATAATAATAATAATAATAATAATAATAATAATAATAATAATAATAATAATAATAATAATAATAATAATAATAATAATAATAATAATAATAATAATAATAATAATAATAATAATAATAATAATAATAATAATAATAATAATAATAATAATAATAATAATAATAATAATAATAATAATAATAATAATCTTAATTATACACACATAACCAAAACTCGTTGAGAGGTAGTGCACTTCGCGAGAATAATTTGTACTCAGCTGTTTACGGTAAATATGCCATGTAAGTTGTAGCACTACCCGTTCGCCCTATGCAAGAATCACCTATTTCGTACCTTTTTTATTTCTATATGTCCAAATCTCTTTTGGCGTCCCAATTTAGGTTGCCATAGTGTACTTAAATTCCAAATTTCAAAGCTCTAGCTCAATTAACAAAACAAAGTACCAATTACGGTACTAAACGTACCACTTTTCCCACTTCCGGTACTATTTTGGGAAATTTTTGTCACCAAATCTTATTTATTCAAGACGCTCTTTAATTGGAGCCCAAAATCATAACTCTAGCCTCCTTCCTTCGCGCTGGGTAAAAAGTCGCAATTTCATACTTTTTAGTACCTAAACGTAGGAATATCACCGGCTGCGAAAAGCCAAATAAAATGAAGAACGAACAAGTAAAAAGGCGTTAAGTTCGGCCGGGCCGAACTTTGGATACCCACCACCTCGGGTATATATGTAAACCACCTTTCATCAAAATTCGGTGAAAATTTCATACCTTATGTCCCATATCAGTTATATCAAAATAGGTTCCGATTTGGACCAAATACTAATAAGTATACTAGCTAAATCTTAAAATAAACCGATCTTAACTATATACGACACGGATGTCGAAAAGCCTAATGTAAGACACTGTGTCAAACTTCAGTGAAATCGGATTATAAATGCGCCTTTTATGGGGCCAAGACTTTAAATAGAGATATTGCTCTACATTGCAGCTATATCCAAATCTGGACCGATTTGGGATAAGTTGCATAAAAATGTTGAAGAGCCTAATACAAAGCACTGTCCCAAATTTCTGGGAAAACAGACAATAAATGCGCCTTTTATGGGGCCAAGACTTTAAATCGAGATATCGGTCTATATGACAGCTACATCCAAATCTGGACCGATCTGTGCGATATTGCAGAAATATGTCAAGGCCCTTAACCTAACTTACTGTCCCAAATTTCGGCGACATCGGACAATAAATGAGCATTTTATGGGCCCAAAACCATAAATCAAGAAATCGGTCTATATGGCAGCTATATCCAAATCTGAATCGATCTGGACCAAATTGACGATGGATATCTAAGGGGCTAACACAACTAATTGTCCCAAATTTTAGCAAAATCGGATAATAAATGTGAGTTTTATGGGCCTAACACCATAAATCGGAGGATCGGTCTAAATGGCAGCTATATCCAAATCTGGACCGACCTGAGCCAAATTGACGGAGGATGTCGATTGGCCTAACACAATTCACTGTCCCGAATTTCATCAAAATCGGATAATAAATGTGGCTTTTGTGGGCCTAAGACCCCAAATCGGAGGATCGGTCTATATGGCAGCTATATCCAAATCTGAACAGATCTGGGCCAAATTGACGGAGGAAGTCGAAGGGCCTACACAACTCACTGTCCCAAATTTCAGCAAAATCGGTTAATAAATGTGGCTGTTATGGGCCTTAGACCCTAAATTGGAGGATCGGTCTATATGGCAGCTATATCCAAATCTAGACCGATCTGGGCCAAATTGACGAAGGATGTTGAAGGGCCTAACACAACTCACTGTCCCAAATTTCAGCAAAATCGGATAATAAATGTGGCTTTTATTGGCCTAAGACCCTAAATCGGCGGATCGATCTATATGGGGTTTATATCAAGATATAGTCCGATATAGCCCATCTTCGAACTTAACCTGCTTATGGACAAAAAAAAGAATCTTTGCAAAATGTCAGCTCAATATATCTAGTTTTAAAGACTGTAGCGTGATTTCAACAGACAGACGGACAGACGGACGGACATGTCTAGATCGTCTTAGATTTTTACGCTGATCAAGAATATATATACTTTATAGGGTCGGAAATGGATATTTCGATGTGTTGCAAACGGAATGACAAAATGAATATACCCCCATCCTTCGGTGGTGGGTATAATGATAGCACTCTGAGCAATTAGAACAAACAGCGTCATCGTTGTTGTTTTAATATGTGAACGAGGAAAGCCCGTTTCCTAATAAAAATCCACCATTTTGGTGGTAAATTTGTATGTAGTTTCCTACATACAACAACTCGTTTTGAACGTAACACGAGTATTGAAAAATACGGATCTGTGCAAAATTTCTGCTCAATATTTCCATTTTTTATAGACTGTAGCGTGATCACAACTGACGGACACACAGATGGATGGACGGACGGATGTGTTGCAAACGGAATGGCTAATTGAATAACCCCCCATCCAATGGTGGTGGGTGTAAAAAAAAAATTCAAGGAATTTTTGAAAAAAGGGGGAAAAAAATTATATAAATTTACTTGCACCCAAATACACACTTTGGTTTAGAGCTTTTGCTCTGTTATTGCTTTTTAAATAAATGTTCTTGTAAGCTTTTCTCTTATCATGGTTCATTTGTCATAGGAGTTCCTTTTATTAAGATTTTTTTTTTGTTTTCGTTTCCATCATTTACTCGTATCTCTCACTTCCACCCAATAAATAAATCGTTCAAATTAAAATAATATTAAAATAAATCTAAAAACTACACCTATGTATGACTACCCCTCGCTGTTAAGTACAAAATCGCCAATCGAATGCAGGAGACAAACCAGCAACTAAATGTATCCATACAACTGTCCCACTACGTTCTGAATTCTTGTGGAGGACTAATGCCGTCATGTATGGATGGATGGGTGAATGGCTGCGACATGAAGAGGAGACTGTTCCGTCGGAGCTGGATGGATGCAACAAAACAAACGGCATCTTTTGATATTATAATGTTCGTGTTACTGCGTGGACAAACGTAATAAAATAACTGATCGTTGTCGCTGATAAGTTAATTTTCTTTTAATGTGTCTCCCTTTAAAGACACTATGGCCCCAATAGCAGGCGGCTCGGGCCCATCACATAGAATGATCCGAAAATGATGCCAAAGCAGAGCAGGCTTCCAACGCAGGCACAACTGGAGTATTGAGCAAAAAGAGTGAAATAAATAAAAATCAAACAAACAGACCAATAAATATTCAAATATGCATCCAAATTAAAGACAAACTCAAAGTACAAAATTTCTTTGGGACCAGTAACGTCATCAACATTCGTAAGCGTCAGCACAACAAGCCCAGTCAGTTAGGCAGCTAGCCAGAATCCTTTAAGTGCAGCCACCAAGACTCATCATCGGCCACATGTAAGTTTGGAACGAGTGTGGGGAGCATGTATGGCCCGAGCGGGTTATATGTAAAGTGCTGTGACTAGAGGTGCCTCTGATTTGTTAACACATTTATCTTGGGCTAAAATCTGAAAACATACAAAACACACCGAACGGAACGAGGGATGAAGTAAAAGTTTGTCTCACAATGCCAAATCTAAAGGGGAGATGTTTGTTAGAGCCATTTTGTAGTGCGGCTTCGGATAGACGCTTGGCAAATTGGTCAGCCACTGGTATGAAGAAGAAATGAAGTGCGGAACATGGCTTTTAAGAAGCCACTTTTGGTTTACACATGATTTATGTGATGGTGCCGAGGAAAATTACTTCGGCTGGCCTTGCGTAAGCTCAAATTATCGGACGTGTGCTCTTCGAATTGCTAAATTGGGGAAATGTTCTCGTCAGAGAATAGGATGTCCGAAAATTCACTACGTTCGTGCAAGGGCAGAAATTCCTTTGCTTTTTCGAGTCTATTTTTATACCCACCACCGAAGGATGGGGGTATATTCATTTTGTCATTCCGTTTGCAACACATCGAAATATCCATTTCCGACCCTATAAAGTATATATATTCTTGATCAGCGTAAAAATCTAAGACTATCTAGACATGTCCGTCCGTCTGTCTGTTGAAATCACGCTACAGTCTTTAAAAATAGAGATATTGAGCTGAAATTTTGCACAGCTTCTTTTTTCGTCCATAAGCAGGTTAAGTTCGAAGATGGGCAATATCGGACTATATCTTGATATAGCCCCCATATAGACCGATCCGCCGATATAGGGTCTTAGGCCCATAAAAGCCACATTTATTATCTGATTTTGCTGAAATTTAGGACAGTGAGTTGAGTTAGACCCTTCGACATCCTTCGTCAATTTTGTTCAGATCGGTTCAGATTTGGATATAGCTGCCATATAGACGGATCCTCCGATTTAGGATCTTAGACCCATAAAAGCCACATTTATTATCCGATTTTGATGAAATTCGGGAAAGTGAGTTGTGTTAGGCCCCCCAATATCCTTCGTCAATTTGGTTCAGATCGGTCCAGATTTGGATATAGCTGTCATATAGACCGATCCTCCGATTTAGGGTCTTAGGCTCATAAAATCCACATTTACTCTCCGATTTTGCTAAATTTTGGGACAGTGAGTTGTGTTAGGCCCCTCGACACCATTCGTCAATTTAGTTCTGATCGGTTCAGATTTGGATATAGCTGCCATATAGACCGATCCTCCGATTTAAGGTCTTAGGCCCATAAAAGCCACATTTATTATCCGATTTTGCTGAAATTCGGGACAGTGAGTTGTGTTAGGCCCTTTAACACCCTTCGTCAATTTGGCTCTGATCGGTTCAGATTTGGATATAGCTGCCATATAGACCGATCCTCAAATTTATGGTCTTAGACCCATAAAAACCACATTTATTATCCGAGTTCGCTGAAATTTGGGACAGTGAGTTGTGTTAGGCCCTTCGACATTCTTTGTCAATTTGGCACAGATCGGTCCAGATTTGGATATAGCTGCCATATAGACCGATCCTCAGTTTTGGGGTCTTAGGCCCATGAAAGCCATGTTTATTATCCGATTTTGCTGAAATTTGGGACAGTAAATTGTGTTAGGCCCTTTGATATCACTCATCAATTTGGTGCAGATCGGACCAATTTTGGATATAACTGCCATATAGACCGATTTCTCGATTTCAGGTTTTTGGCCCATAAAATGCTCATTTATTGTCCGATGTCGCCGAAATGTGGAACAGTGAGTTAAGTTAAGCCCCTCGACATAATCCTGCAATATGGCTCAGATGGGTTAAGATTTGGATATAGTTGTCATATAGACTGATCTCTCTTTTTAAGGTTTTGAGCCCATAAAAGGTGCATTTATTATACGATGTCGCCGAAATTCAGGTATACAATTTTCACCGGATTTTGATGAAAGGTGGTTTACGTATATTCCCGAGGTGGTGGGTATCCAAAGTTCGGCCCGGCCGAACTTAACGCCTTTTTACTTGTTTTTTTTGCTTTGGATTAAGAAAGTGTGCCTTTTGGAACTTGTTAGGCAATACGGCATATTTCCAGATCCTTATCCTTTGGTTACCACTATGGCGTGCAGTTGCAGTTGCAGTTTTTTATCACCACCATGGCGTTTTGCATTGCTACGATTACAATGCGCAATGCGATACAAAAACATTTTGTTCAATTCGAAGTGTTTGATTTCGCCAATTATAGCTGTGACTTTCTATCCACATGTTCGTGTATCGCAATCTCACCAATACGCTTGAACTCTCTCTAAAGCAAATGTTGTGCTACTCGTTTCCCCTTCTCTGAAAAAAATATTTACTTCTTTTTCAACCATTCCTCGTATATTTAAAAACAAATACTGACCAAAGTTTTACAATGAAAAAAGGGTTAAAGTGACGAATAATAAAAATTAAATATGAAACAACAACAAATCTACAATTTCCACCCAAAAGGATAACGTCACACAGAATGACTTGGAGAAAATTTCCAACTTCGCGAATCAACCACGATACACACGATCCGAAGCCGTCATTTCAAATATACCAGCAGATACAATACAGACCAAGCGACGATTTCACCCAACCGCATAACTATGCCGAGACCCTTCATCGTTGTGTTTTGGTCTTAATTTCTCCCCGCCAGTTTCGCATTTATCTGGGACGTCGTCGTAAATGATGTTTGTAATGTATGTTTGTTGTAATGTCACTTTGTGTCCACAATACCAAAGTGTCAATCCGCTGTTGCATTTGTTTTCTGCTCTTTTTGATTCGTTTTTATTTTGCATTGCTGGGCTTTTAATGCGGACAGGTCCACTTCTAAATGTGACTTTTAAATGAAAACGACGTTAACGCTTATTTATATTGACGTCGGTCGGTCTGTTGGCTTTATTTCTGGTCGTCACCACAGAACTTTGGCTTTGTTTCAAGCCCATCCTCGCATTCTTGCCCTTTTTGGGTTCATAATCAATGCATTGTTATCATAAATGGAATTAAAATTCAATTTACACTTCCCTTTATCGTATAAATGTTTTAATTCAATTTCTTGGAATCCTTTTACATAAGATATTGAATGGTGCTGAAGAAAATGTTGTTTGTAGCTCATTGTGGACTGTATTTTTATGACGTAACTAATAATAGGAAAAGTCTAACTATAGAGTGTAAGGAATGACAAAAAGTCGGAAGGAGTCGTCTTTATATTTCCGGACACAACTTAATGTCCTGTACGTTTGCTTTAACCATATAGGTGAGCAATCTGAGGTAGTATGCTCATGCATACATTAGACTGTCCTACGCTCCGAAGGATATTTCTTTTTTCAGAAACAGGTAAACGCAATAAGCCTAGTATGAAATTAGCAAACAAAATACAATTAATATGGTTAAAAAGTGGACTGTACCTTGCGCCAATACTGTGGCTGTGCCAACTTAGCAATGTCCGCCTGTCTGCGTATCTTATCTGTGCCGTTTGCCTATCTATATTATTTTGTTATCGAGATAGAGATCGCGTTATGTTTACTAGGCTACGTCACACAGTGGAAAAAATCGAAAAACCAGTAAACAACATGCCGTGTGAGAAAGGAAAGAGATATCTTATTGAAAACAAGTAAAAAGGCTTTAAGTTCGGCCGGGCCGAACTTTGGATACCCACCACCTCGGGTATATATGTAAACCACCTTCCGTCAAAATCCGGTGCAAAACTCATACCTTATGTCCTATAGCAGAGATATGTGGAGGGGCTTAACTTAACTCTTTGTCCCAAATTTCGGCAACATCGGACAGTAAGAGCGCTTTTTATGGCCCCAAAACCTAAAACCGAGAGATCGGTCTATATGGCAGCTATATCCAAATATAGACCGATCAGTGCGATAATGCAGAAGTATGTCAAGGGGCTTAACTTAACTCACTGTCCCAAATTTCGGCGACATCGGACTATAAATGCGCGTTTTATGGGCCTAAGACCCAAAATCGGAGGATCGGTGTATATGGTAGCTATATCCAAATCTGGACCGATCTGAGCCAAATGACGGAGGATATCGAAGGGCCTAACACAAACCACTGACTCAAATTATAGCAAATCGGATAATAAATGTGGCTTTTATGGGCCTAAGACCCTAAATTTGAAGATCGGTCTATATGGCAGCTATATCCAAATCTGAACCGATCTGAGCCATATTGACGGAGGATGTCGAAGGGTCTAACACAACTCAAATTAACGGAAGACGTCGGAGGGCCTAAGACAACGCAATGTCCCAAATTTTAGCAAAATCGGATAATAAATATAGCTTTTATGGGCCTATGACCCTAAATCGGAGGATCGGTCTATATGGCAGCTATATCATAATCTGAACCGATCTGAGCCATATTGACGGAGGATGTCGAAGGGCCTTAGACAACTCACTGTCCTAAATTTCAGCAAAATCGGATAACAAATGTGGCTTTTATAGGCCTAAGACCTTAAATCGAGAGATCGGTCTATATGGCAGCTATATCCAAATCTGGACCGATCTGAGCCAAATTGACGGAGGATATCGAAGGGCCTAACATAACTCACTGACTCAAATAATAGCAAAATCGGATAATAAATGTGGCTTTTATGGGCCTAAGACCCTAAATTTGAAGATCGGTCTATATGGCAGCTATATCCAAATCTGAACCGATCTGAGCCATATTGACGGAGGATATCGAAGGGTCTAACACAACTCACTGTACCAAATTTCAGCAAAATCGGATAATAAATGTGGCTTTTATGGGCCTAAGACCATAAATCGAGAGATCGGTCTATATGGCAGCTATATCCAAATCTAGACCGATCTGAGCCAAATTGACGGAGGAAGTCGAAGGGCCTAACACAACTCACTGTTCCAAATTTCACCAAAATCGGATAATAAATGTGGCTTTTATTGGCCTAAGACCCTAAATCGGCCGATCGGTCAATATGGGGGCTACATCAAGATATAGTCCGATATAGCCCATCTTCGAACTTAACCTGCTTATGGACAAAAAAGAATCTGTGCAAAGTTTCAGCTCGATATCTCTATTTTTAAAGGCTGTAGCGTGATTTCAACAGACAGACGGACGGACATGTCTGGATCGTCTTAGATTTTTACGCTGATCAAGAATATATTTACTTTATAGGGTCGGAAATGGATATTTCGATGTGTTGCAAACGGAATGACAAAATGAATTACCCCATCCTTCGGTGGTGGGTACAAAAATCTAAGAATGAAACGAATAGCGATGCCTTAGTAATTCTTTTTGAATTTTGCAGATAAAACAAGTAGGAGCGTGCTAAGTTCGCCGGGCCGAATCTTATATACCCTCCACCATGGATCGCAATTGTCGAGATCTACACGCGGTATTCATTTTAAGGCAAACAATGAATATTGAATAAGAACTGTGAACTGCTATTAGAGCTATTTCAAGTTATAGTCCGATCCGGACCATAAATGAATGCTGAACATTGTAGAAGTCATGTAATATTTCAGTTCATTCTGATAAGAATTGCGCCTTGTAGGGGCTCAAGAAGCAAATTTGGGAGATCGGCTTATATGGGAGCTGTATCAAGCTATTGATCGATTCAGACCATACTAGACACCTATGTTGAAGGTCATGAGAGAAGCCAACGTACAAAATTTCTGCCAAATCGGATGAGAATTGCGCCTTCTAGAGGCTCATGAAGTCAAGATCCCAGATCGGTTTATATGGCAGCTATATCAGTTTAGGTACCGATTTGCGTCATACCCAGCACAGTTATTGGAAGTCATAGCATAACACCTCATGTAAAATTTCAGCCAAATCGGATGAGAATTGCGCGCTCTATTGGCTCAAGAAGTCAAGATCCAAGATCGGTTTATATGGCAGCTATATCAAAATATGGACCGATTTGAACCATACTCACCGCAGTTGTTAAAAGTGATACCAAAGCACCACGAGCAAAATGTCAGTCAAATCGGATAAGAATTGCGCATTCTAGAGGCTCAAGAAGTCAAGACCCAAGATCGGTGTATGTGGCAGCTATATCAAAACATGAACCGATTTGGCCCATTTACAATACCAACCGACCTACACTAATAAAAAGTATTTGTGCAAAATTTCATGAGGCTAGCTTTACTCCTTCGGAAGTTTGCGTGCTTTCGACAGACAGACGGACGGGCGGACATGGCAAAAGTGGACCGATCGAGACAATATAAGTATCAAATGAAAGGTATTGGAGAGTAGAATACGAATTTGGTATTAAAATTTGAGTCTAAGTACCCAACGCCAAAACTCCACCAAAAAGACATATTGGACGTTAATTTCAAGTCCGAACTGCATCCTGCAATGCGACACCTCATTGGGAAATATTTTTAAATGACCACGCATGGCATTGTATCCCGCAAATGTCGCCAACCACCGCTCTGTTCGATGTTCTTGCGAGGATTCGAACGTATTCAGCATCATAGGCTACAATGGCACGAATTCGATATCTGCATTCAGGGCGAAGTGTCCCCACGGGTCCGGTTCGACTAGTTAAGTGTATAATACATTTTTGCACAAAATAATTTTATTAATGAAACTCGATTTGTATTGTAAATGAGATGAATGGGCCCATGCCAAGGTATGTCTCTCATATAAACCGATCTCCCGATTTGTTAGTATGGTCCGAATCGGACCCCATAACTACATAGCTGTGGGCCCGTTAATTGAGCCCTCCATGTGCTCAAGATATCGCAAAGGCTGACTCATCTCATTGAAAACACCCACTGACAAACATACATTAATAAAAAACCACAGTTTTAAGCAGCAGGCCTTACTCATTCATACGATACCTTGCAGCTGTACGTACACATCTAACATTTTCTTAGAACTTTAGGATGGCCATAAAAATATATACCCAATAGGAACTTAAATCATTATTTCGAAGTGTTACAAAGTATATGACAAAGTTTTTATTCATCAATTTTATGGCGGAGTTTATAAAAGTTGCAAAATATTGTAAAAAGTATCAATATTGTAAAAAATATATTGATTTATATTTTAATCAACCAAATTTTCGTTGATATTTTACTAATATTTGTAATATCTACGGAAAACATTTCTTCAGAAAGCACTAGTAAAATCTGATTTGGAACATTTTTCTTTCTTTGACATCATCCTCTTGTAGTGAGGTTTTAGGGAACACTCAATAAATTTAGAAAAATACCAAATTTAACAAAATTTGTGATCCTTGTTTTTATACACATATTGGTGGCGGTATTTATGCAAATTATATTGTATTAACTGATTTTATTTTTTTGGTAACTCATAAACAAATTTGATGTGAAATATTTCTTTCCTTGATACTATGCTTCTAAAACGGAGTATTGTGGGGTATTTTGGCTTAATTCGACAACATTCGTTAGAAAATAGTTAAAGTTATCAGCAACAAATTCTTGAATGAAAAGCGAAAATTTTTATTTAAAATTTCTTTAAATTTTTTGCATTTACATGTATAGTCTATTTTGAAAGTTCTAGTGATGTTTGTTGTAGAACATTTCTTCTTTTGAGACCATTTGTTTTAAATGAAGTTTCATATTATTTTCATGTACAAACTCGAAAAAAGTGCGACAGAAATTCAAGCAAAACAAGTAAAAAGTCGTTAAGTTCGGCCGGGCCGAAATTTGGATACCCACCACCCGAGGTGGTGGGTATCCACCTTTCATCAAAATTCGGTGAAAATTTCATACTTTATGTCCCATAGCAGTTTATCGAAATTTGCTCTGATTTGTACCAAATACTAATAAGTACAGTAGCTTTATCTAGAAATAAACCGATCTGAACCATATAGGACACGAAAAGCCTAACACTGTGTCAAATTTCAGTGAAATCGGATTAGAAATGCGCCTTTTATGGGGCCAAGACTTTAAATCGAGATATCGGTTTACATGGCAGCTATATCCAAATCTGGACCGATTTTGGCCAAGTTGCAGAAAAATATCGAAGAGTCTAACACAAAGCACTGTCCCATTTTCGGCGAAATCGGACAATAAATGCACCTTTTATGGGCCCAAAACCTTAAATCGAGAGATCGGTCTATATGGCAGCTATATTCAAATCAAATCACCGATGTGGGCCAAATTGATGAAGGACGTCGAAGAGCCTAACTAAACTCACTGTCTCGAATTTGGCTATATCAAGATTTAGTCCGATATAGCCCATCTTCGAACTATGGACAATACAAGAATCTGTGCAAAATTTCAGCTCAATATTTCTATTTTTAAAGACTGTTGCGTGATTTCAACAGACAGACGGACGGACATGGCTAGATCGTCTTAGATTTTTATGCTGATCAAGAATATATATACTTTATAGGGTCGGAAATGGATATTTCGATGTGTTGCAAATTGAATGACAAAACGAATATACCCCCAACCTTCGGTGGTAGCTATAAGAAGTAAAAGCGTGCTAAGTTCGGCCGGGTCGAATCTTATTTACCCTCCACCATGGATCGCATTTGTCGAGTTCTTTTCCCGGCATCTCTTCTTAGGCAAAAAAGCATATAAGAAAAGAGTTGCTCTGCTATTAAAACGATATCAAGATATGGTCCGGTTCGGACCACAATTAAATTATATGTTGGAGACCTGTGTAAAATTTCCGCCAATTCGTATAAGAATTGCGCCCATTGGGGCTCACGAAGTAAAATAGAGAGAACGATTTATATGGGATCTGTATCGGGCTATAGACCGATTCAGACCATAATAAACACGTTTGTTGATGGTCATGAGAGGATCAGTCGTACAAAATTTCAGGCATATCGAATAATAATTGCGACCTCTAGGGGTCAAGAAGTCAAGATCCCAGATCGATTTATATAGCAGCTATATCAGGTTATGAACCGATTTGAACCTTATTTGACACAGTTGTTGAAAGTAAAAATAAAATATGTCATGCAAAATTTCAGCCAAATCGGATAGGAATTGCGCCAGCTATATCAGGTTATGGACCGATTTATGCCCTCTAGAGGCTCAAGAAGTCAAGACCCACGATCGGTTTATATGGCAGCTATATGAAAACATGGACCGATTTGAACCATACTTGACACAGTTGTTGGATATAGTAACAAAACACGTCGTGCAAAATTTCATTTCAATCGGATGAGAATTGCGCACTCTAGAGGCTCAAGAAGTCAAGACCCAAGATCGATTTATATGGCAGCTGTATCAGGTTATTGACCGATTTGAACCATACTTGGCACAATTGTTGGATATCATAACAAAACACGTCGTGCGAAATTTCATTCAAATCGGATAAGAATTGCGCCCTCTAGAGGCTCAAGAATTCAAGACCCAAGATCGATTTATATGGCAGCTATATCAGGTAATGGACCTATTTGAACTGTTGTTGGATATCATAGCAAAACACGTCGTGCAAAATTTCATTCCAATCGGATAAGAATTGCGCACTCTAGAGGCTCAAGAAGTCAAGACCCAAGATCGGTTTATATGGCAGCTATATCAAAACATGGACCGATATGGCTCATTTACAATGCCAACCGACCTACACTAATAGGAAGTATTTGTGCAAAATTTCAAGCGGCTAGCTTTACTCCTTAGGAAGTTAGCGTGCTTTCGACAGACAGACGAACGGACGGACGGACGGACAGACGAACGGACATGGCTAGATCGACATAAAATGTCGCGACGATCAAGAATATATATACTTTGTGGGGTCTCAGACGAATATTTCGAGTAGTTACAAACAGAATGACGAAATTAGTATACCCCCCATCTTATGGTGGAGGGTATAAAAAGTTGTAGACTTATTTCCAATTTTTTTGCCATTTGACCCAGTGTGCGTCGGGGCATGGACACAAATAAAGCTGACGCTGAAAACTTTGGCTTTTATGTGGAGTAAAGGTGTTTCAGTCTCCCACTAAATCCACAGCCAAATTCATGCCTCGCATCATAGCAGCTATAGTATAGTTCATCACCTTTTGGTGTTTTTATGACGCCATTCCCGGTCTATCGCACTTACTTTACGGCGGTAATATCTGCCTTGTGCAGGTGCAGATCCGCAGATCGTGGTCCTATTTCGGTTTGCGTGGTTCGTCAACGTAAGGAGAGTTTCTTGATTTTTACTGGCCCAGCGCACCAAATGCATGGGTTACGTGAGATGGCATATGTATTTCTCGATGTCGCAAGCCACTTGCTCCAAGATCCAACGATTGCTTCCAGCCGGCCATAACCTGGGAATAGGCGTTGCCTCGCCTTGCCATTTCAAGTATCAATAGCATTCAGTATTTGGGTAGTTGTCAGTGCCACCTAACCTATTACTTTCAGCTAAGTTTCCGTGATAACGACAAACGCTCAAAGTTCAAGCTGGTGTGGAGCTCACAGTAATCCCGTGTCGGTCGGGTGGATTTATTAGATCTAAAGACTCACTGATGAGGCCGAATTATTTCCCTTACTTTAGACTTAAACTTTCACACAGTACATTCTATATCATATTGTATGAAATGAGGAGAGGATTTATTCCGCTGTAGTTGGCACATTTCGTCATATCTCCTTTTCTTGTTCACGGGAGATAGTATGCTGGGGTCCCAATCATCGGGTATGCGTTATTCTAGCCAGAATGCGCAGACGTGGGGAAACTTTTCTGCGACCAGGTCAATAGCGTTAATGACGCCGACAAGATGAAAAAGTTTCTCTCTAATACTCATGCCCAAACTGAAGCGTTAGTAGACGACATTGGAGTGAGAGCAGAGACAACGGAGGACATGTTGAGGCTTTTGATGAAAACCCATTTCCACATGATACGACGGGACTCATGGAGATACCGGAATCTTGGAATAATGAGGTGGATCGAGGGCTTTTCATTACAGAATTTATGGCGAGGAAATCCTTGAGGAGCTTCAAACCATTTTAGTCACCAGGACCTGATGGAATATTTATTTCCGGCGTTACTACAGAAGGAGGCAGCGCCCCATTTGGCCTATATTTGCACTGCGTGCCTGGGACTTACATATACTCCGAAAGCCTGGCAGGAGGCAAGGTTGCAAGGATGCATTGACATGGAGGGGGCTTTTACCAATGTGCGGAGCGATACATATATCCAATCCTTAGACCAGTACCGGGTGGACCCGGTCCTTAGAGAGTGGATAAACCATATGCTAAGGAACAGGTGGATAAATTGTGTGCTCCATGACATAAATATAATGGAGAAAATAGCACAAGGCACGTCACAGGGGGCATTTTATCGCCACTCCTATGGGTGACCACCATAAATAAGCTATTACGGATGCTAAATGAGGAGGGATTTGAGCCTGTCTGCTACGCAGGCGATGTTATAATACTTCTATAGGGTAAGGATCCGAACCGGCTATGCAGAATGGCCGCAAGGGGTGCAGATGGCACACGACTGGGTGGGCCAATTTGACGCACCACGTTTCCTCAATAGAACAATTTCGAGATCTGACAAGATATTGGACTGGAAACTGAATTGGAAGCGTCACATTCAATAGTGTATTGAGAAGGCTCAGAGATGTTGGGCACTATGTAGATGGCCCGTGGCACTGTCTCTACAGGAGCGTTGTGATCCTTGCAATCAATGAAGTAGTGGAATGGCTACGATATATAATGTCATGACGACAACTAGCATAAATATCCTCTCAGACAGCCAGACAGCTGTGTTTTTTTATCTCTAACGAGATAGCTGAACAGTTCGATATTCACCTCTTCTAGGTGCCGGGCCCTGGGAAACTGGAATCTGTGGGTATGCCTCTGGCTACATTTAAGCTTAGTTTTCAGTATTAGACCCAAAGGACAACGAATAAAAGATGATCACAAAGGCGTGATTGTGATTACTCCAAAATTATGAGCCTTTTCTAGACTTGATGAGGTCTACCGCTCCACTGTCGCTGGCTAGAACAGATGTCTCAGTCATAGTGTCCGTTATGACAGGTTACTGTCTGATCAGAAAATATGCTGGTAAACTGAAAATTGCAAGTAACCACTTCTGCAGAAACTGTGAGGACGTCGAGGAAGAAGAAACTATTGCACATCTGCTGTGTATGTGTCCTGCATTGGCAGTCAGAAGGAGTTCCACTTTAGGTTCCCATTTTTTGAGAACTTGTCTGATTTAGCGGATGAGAACATTCGCAAGTTGTTGAGTTTAAAGCGATCTGGATGATTCAATGGTAGGAACTAGAGGGTATTTTCCTTCTCCGGTTCCAGTGGTATCGCAATGGACGAAAACATTTTGGTCATATGCTGCTCAAACCTAACCTAACCTAAGAAATATTCAGTAAAAAATAAAAAAATCTTAATATAAAACAATTTAGAAACAATTATATGATTTATACTTTGTAAAGTTTTTTGAATTTTTTAAATGCGAGCGATATGAGTAACACCTTGGGGATGTTAAAAATGAAGTGTGTTCTAGCTTAAATCTTACAAATGCAAATTTGCAAATTTATAGAGTCGGAAATCGATACTTTCGTCAAAGATTTATAGTTAATGCAGGTCAGATGGGATTGAAAATTGGCCAACTCGTTCGGTCTTTCGATATAGCTCCCATATCAGTAGTTTTGGTTTGGTTAAGCATCAATAGTATAGATCATTTTATACCCACCACTGAAGGATGGGGGTATATTCATTTTGTCATTCCGTTTGCTACACACCGACCCTATAAAGTATATATATTCTTGATCAGCGTCCGTCTGTCTGTTGAAATCACGCTACAGTCTTTAAAAATGGAGATATTGAGCTGAAACTTTGCACAGGTTCGTTTTTTGTTCATTAGCAGGCTTAGTTCGAAGATGGGCTACATCGGACTATATCTTGATATAGCCCCCATATAGACCGATTAAGGGTCTTAGGCCCATAAAAGCCACATTTATTATCCGATTTCATTGAAATTTACGACAGTGAGTTGTGTTAGGCCCTTCGACATCTTTCGTTAATTTGGCGCAGATCGGTCCAGATTTGGTTATAGCTGCCATAGAGATCGATCTTCCTATTTAGAGCCTTATGCCCATAAAAGCCACGTTTATTATACGATTTTGCTGAAATTTGGGACAGTGAGTTGTGTTAGGCCCTTCGACATCTTTCGTTAATTTGGCGCAGATCGGTCCAGATTTGGTTATAGCTGCCATAGAGATCGATCTTCCTATTTAGAGCCTTAGACCCCTAAAAGCCACATTTATTATCCGATTTCGCTGAAATTTGGGACAGTGGGTTGTGTTAGGCCCTTCCACATTCTTCGTTAATTTGGCCCAGATCGGTCCAGATTTGGATATAGCTGTTATATATACCGATTGGTCTTAGGCCCATAAAAGCCACATTTATTATTCGATTTTGCTGAAATTTGGGACAGTGAGTTGTCTGAGGCCTTTCGACATTTTTCTTCAATTTGGCCCTGATCGGTTCAGATTTGGATATAGCTGCCATATAGACCGAACTCTCGATTTAACGTTTTGGGCCCATAAAATTTATTGCCCGATGTCGCATTTATTGCCCGATGTCGCCGAAATTTGGGACAGTGAGTTAGGTTATGCCCCTTGACACACTTCTGCAATATGGTACAGATCGGTCCAGATTTGGATATAGCTGCCATATAGACCAATCTCTCGGTTTTAGGTTTTGGGGCCATAAAAGTCGCATTTTTTATCCGATTTCGCTGAAATTTGGGACAGTGCATTGTGCTAGACTCTTCGACATTTTTCTGCAACTTAGCCCAAATCGGTGCAGATTTGGATATAGCTGCCATGTATACCGATCTCTCGATTTAAAGTCTTGGCCCTATAAAAGGTGCATTAATCCGAAAGCATGCATAATCCGATTTCACTAAAAATTTGGCACAGTGACTTATGTTAGGCTTTTCGACATCCCAGTCGTATCTGGTTCAAATCGGTTCATTTTTTGTTGTACGCAATTGAACAATGACTTGTACGTATTAGTATTTGGTCCAAATCGGAACTTATTTTGATACAACTGCTATGGGACATAATGTATGCAATTTTCACCGGGATGGAAGGTGGTTTACATATATACCCGAGTTTGTGGGTATCCAAAGTTCGGCCTGGTCGAACTTAACGCCTTTTTACTTGTTAACTTTAATTTTGCAAAGTGATTACTGTTATGACATCAAACATCTGTACTAACTTTTGTTTGAAAATCCGGTGTGGTTCCCATTTAAATCAAAGGACGCAAGTTTTATCCGATTTTAATAGGCATATCACGCCATTCTATGGAGAACTTGTCATTAGAAATACATGAGAGGGGTTTCAAAAGATACTACCTAGCATAACTTTACAACTGTAACACATGTATAAGACAATCTCTTGTTTTACAGAAGAAGTAGTCTTTGAAAACATTTTGTACAATACTTTTGCTCTTGATACCAATATCGCCGTCGCCTTAAATTCTATTCGAATCGCAACGATTACAAGTTTGTTATTCAATCAGATAAATTTAAAGTCTTCTCTCCGGAGTCTTTCTTACATATCTAGAAAATTTCGAGCAACGTTGAACATTGAGATGGACTTGTATTTTAAGCAAATATTACGCGAACATTTTTTGTAAGTTGCAATATATTATTAATATTATTTTTTTTTTTACCAGATAATATAATTTCAAAACTTTAGTTTTGTTTTGGTTCTTATCGCCATATTGTGTATCATTAATCTTCATTAAACACCTTGGGTTTTCACAACCAAATCGCATATAGTAAAAAAATTCGCTTAAGCAATTAGCCCGAATCCATTGATTTTTGGAAAATCATTTGAACACGATGCTGTCACAAGCACTCATTTCGGCGTTTGGCCTGGCTTATTTCCATTTGGTTCATTTAAGATTGGTTAGGTTTGTCAACATCTTGATAATGTTGTTTTTGAACATTTCAAGACATTTTCATTAATTTAAAGTGTAAAATTGTGTTTTGTCATATGATAAATGATGTTTATGCGTTGACATACAAGGATGGTTTTTTGAATTTCAAAAAATAAAAACAACGCTTTAACCGCATTTCAAAACACACGGATCCAAAGACGAGGGTCGAAAATCAAATCAAAGAAATCACACATACAATCGTATACATGGTCTTAGCCTTTCGCCTTTCTGCCTCCCGTCCTTGTGTGTCAAGTGAAAATGGAACAAAAACGACATTTCAAACAAGCAATCAACCCAACATACTATGGTCCACTCTTGTGAAGGAAATTTACCCAAAAAGTCTTTTAAAGACCTTTTAGCCAACACTTTAGTTATGGTTTTTCAACAAAGCCCAACTGAAATGTTTGAATGAAGGAACCCCGAAAAATGATTGATGTTCCAGCAACATTTTTGTGGAGTTTGTGGGTGTGTGTATGCATTCAGCTCACGAGACTCTTTTAATCCTTTTTTGGGAGGCTTTGGAATGAAATGCATTTTTTGCCCACCATTATTCTGGGAATTGATACATACACACTAAGTGATTGATGAAATTTGTGGTATGTGACAAAATATCTAGAACAAATTCATTAATTATGTTTGATATAGTTTTCTTTCATCATCGTGTTGAAAATGTTTCAATTAGGAGCTGTTGTGGTAGATCAATTGGTCATATTAAGTTCTTGGAAGGATAGGCAATTGAATCCAGTATGGTTGGTGTTTAGTTCTCTTGAAACGGCATCAGGAGTAAATAAACAACTTGTTGGATGAAACGGACGTAATCAAACTTTGAATGAAGCTAGCCGATTGAATTTTGGCACTGACGCTGAGCGCGCCACCAACCAATAGGGGAGTAAGTTTTCGTCAAATCGCATGCATAGATTCTGCTAAAGATTTGCGCAACCTAACTTAGTTTACTTCTTAAATATTTTGAGGAGAGCATATAAGTAAGTAAAATTGCAAATTTTGCCCATGAACATTCCGCTAAGGAAGAGGGGCTTCTCACATATCAATGAGTGCAGCCCGATTTAAGTTAAAGCTCACTGATAAGGGGCCTCCTTTTTATAGCCGAGTCCGAACGGCGTGCCGCAGTGCGACACCTCTTTGGGGAGAAGTTTTACATGGCATAGTACCTCACAAATGTTGCCAGCATTAGGAGGAAAATTTTTACTGATGGTCTCGCCAGGATTCGAACCCAGGCGTTCAGCGTCATGGGCGGACATGCTAACCTCTGCGCTTCGGTGGCCTCCATATAAGTACGTGATTCAGGTTAACCTGTGCCAAATTTCAAGCGGGTTGATTTATTGAAAATTTGATTACGTCCGGCGACCTCTCATAACGCCAAACGATCATAAGGCCCAACATCATTTTGGGCCTTATGAACGCACATACCATGGTCATAAGACCCAAAATTAAACTGGGCGTTATGAACGCCCATGTCGCGGTCTTGAAGATGGTATTCATTTCAGCATCTTTAAGTGGTTACCCCTGTGCATTCGGGAAAAGTTTTCTACTTCCTTTCCTGAATACCTAAACAGATTAGCTGACGCGAAACGTGACCAATTCAAAAGTCCAAATATTTATACCCACCCTGAAGGATGGGGTACATTAATTTTGTCATTCAGTTTGCAACACATGGAAATATCAGTTTCCGACCCTATATAGTATATTTATCCTTGATCAGCGTAAAAATATAAGACGATCTAGCCAAATTCGTCTGTCTGACTGTTAAGTCCGGGTTACGGTTAAGTCCGAAGATGGCCTACATCGGACTATATCTTGATATAGCCTCCATATAGACCGATCCGCCGATTTAGGGTCTTAGGCCCATAAAAGCCACATTTACTATCCAATTTTCCGGAAATTTGGGACAGTGAGTTGTGTTAGGCCCTTCGACATTCTTCTTCAATTTGGCTCAGATTGTTTCAGATTTCGATACAGCAGCCATGTTGACCGATCTTTCGATTTAAGGTATCGGGCCCGTAAAAGGAGCATTTATTATCCGATTTCACCGAAATTTAGGACAGTGATTTGTGTTGGGCTCTTCGACAACTTTCTGTATTTTGGCCCCGATCGGTCCAGATTTGGATATAGCTACTATATAGACCGATCTTTCGATTTAAAGTCTTGGCCCCATAAAAGGCACATTTATAATCCGATTTCGCTCAAACCTGACACAGTGACTTATGTTAGGCTTTTCGACATCCGTGTCTATATGGTTGATATCGGTCTATATTTGTTTATGCCTACCAAAAAAAAAAACAATATTTTGTTCTGCAAAATTAAACAATGACTTGTACTTATTAGACCACACAATACCCATGTCGAATTTGGTCCAAATCGGACCATATTTCGATAAAGTTTTATGGGGCATTAATTATGCATTTTTCACCGGATTCTGAAGAAAGGTGGTTAATATATACCCGAGGTGGTGGGTATCCAAAGTTCGGCCCTGTCGAACTTAACGCCTTTTTACTTGTTATACCCTGCACCACCACTGTGGTACAGGGTATTATAGATTTGTGCATTTGTTTGCAACACTAAGAAGGAGAAGAGCTAGACCCATTGATAAGTATACCGATCGACTCAGAAACACTTTCTTATTCAATTTAGCCATATCCGTCTATCCGTCTGTCCGTCTGTGAGTCCATGTATTCTTGTAATCAAAATGCAGGTCGTATTTGCTGTCCGACTGTCACGAAATTTTGCACATTTCACTTTTTTGGCCCAAGGACAAATGCTATTGATTTTGAAAAAAATCGGTTTAGATTTAGATATAGCTCCAAATTTCAAAATTTCATAAAAATCGGTTCAATTTTAGATATAGCTCCCATATATATATTTCATCCGACATGGACTTTTATGGCTGTAGAAGCCACAGTTTTAATCGGATTTTTAAAATATTTTGCACGAGGTGTTTTATTTGACGACCTACTATGTGTAGAAAATTACATTAAAATCCGTCCATATTTAGATACAGCTCCCATATATATCTTTCATCCGATATGGCCGTTTAAGGCTGTAGAAGCCACAAGTTTTTACCGATCTTTACGAAATTTGGCATGGAGTGTTTTTTTTTTGACGTCTCCATATGTGTGCAAAATTTCATAAAAATCGCAAAATATCATTAAAATCAGTCCTAATTTAGATATAGCTCCAATGTGTATATTTCATCCGATATGGACTTTTAAGGCAGTAAAAACCACCATCAATATAACTCCCATATAATCTTTTATCCGATATGGCCAAATCCAAATGATTTGTCCTATGGTAGGAAAATCTTACAAGGTCCTAAATTGCTATTTCAATTGGTATCCAAATTAAAGTCTGACTTGATTTCGATATAAGTTCTACATATTAAAGGTACTGCATGCACTAGGTGGTGTAGGGTATTATATAGTGGGCACCGCCCGACTTTTGCCTTTCCTTGCTGGTTTTGTATGAAAATGTTTGTTTATACCAACCACCATAGGACGGTGGTATACCAATCTGGTCATTTCGGAGTATGGAGTTTATGTATTCTTGATCGTCTCGACGTTCTGAGTCGATTCAGCCATGTCCGAACGTCTGCCGAATCACAATAGAGGTCAAACGCGTCTCAGCAGCATCTCTCAAATACCATTTATTTAAACCCCATATTGCCATTGGCTTAAGAGGAGTTAACAGGATGAGGCGTCCCCCAAACACATGGCCCCAAAATAGGTTATCAAATTCGTTTTCTAATTTCAAATACATTTCATTTGAGCCTCATATTGGCATGGTCGAAAAATTTTTTCCCTTTGGGGGTGCTTTGGGAAAGGGGTGATGCCCTAAATACATGGTCCTACATTTGGATATCAAATTCGTATTCTACTCCCAAATACCTTTATTTTAGCCCCATACTGCGATGGTCACTAAAAAATTGGTGTTTGTGGGGTGTTTTGGGTACCAATTCTTGCGAAAATGAGTATCATTTCTTGCTCTACCCACCAATACCCTTCATTTTAGCTCCACATTGACATGGCGGGTAAATATGGCCGATTAAGGGGTGTTTTGGCGATTGGGGTGTTTGCCCAAACACTAAGCCCGGAACATATATCAGCAATGTACTCTATTCTCATATAATTATATATCATTTATTTGAACCCCATGTTGCCATTGCCCTCAAAATTGTATATAAAATTCGTTTACTAATCTCATTTAAACTCCTTATTGCAAAAGTCAGCAAATATGTCCGGTTTGGGGTACTAGCCCTAAAAACTATAAATATTTAGTTCCACTCTCTTTAAGATCCAAATTGTCTTGGTGGGTAAATACGTCCTATTTGGGGGTTGTTATGGTGGTGAACGTCCGCTAGAAAGTTGGCCCCTAATGCTGATATCAGATACGTGGTCTACTCCCTCATACGATTAATTTGAGCCCCATATTTCCATAGTCGGTAAATATGCCCGATTTAGGGGTGTTTTGGGGATTGGGGTGGTCCCCCAAACACTAAGCCCGGAAAATATATCAGCAACGAACTCTATTCTCATATATCTATATATCATTTATTTGAACCCCATATTGCCATTGGCCTCAAAATTGGATATCGAACTCGTTTTCAAATCTCATTTAAACTCTTATTGCAATAGTCAGCTAATATGTCCGGTTTGGGGTATTGGCCCTAAAAACTATAAATATTTAGTTCCACTCTCTTTACGACCCAAATAGTTTTGATGAGCAAATACGTCCTATTTGGGGGTTGTTATGGTGGTGGTACGTCCGCTAGACAGTTGGCCCCTAATATTGATATCAGATATGTGGTCTACTCACTCATACGCTTAATTTGAGCCCCATATTTCGATAGTCGGCAAACATGACCGGCTTGGGGTGTTTTGGGGGATGGGCGGCCACTCAGTGAGGTGGCCTTGAAAATATATATCGGATTCGTGTTTCACTTTAAAAACCCTCTTATTTGAGCCTCATATTGCAATAGACAGAAAATATTTACTATTTTTGTGGTGTCGTGGGGGTGGGGTGACCCCGTAGAAACTTTTCCCAAATGTTGATATCAAATTCGTGCTTTACTCCCAAAGACCTTTCATTTGACCCCCATATTGAGGCGTCCCCCCAAACTCTTGGTCCCATATTTGGATATCAGATTCGTATTTTACATTCAAATACCTTTTATTTAAGCCCCATATTCCCATGGTCAGTAAATAAGTCCTGTTTGGGGGAGTTTAGGGAAAGGGGTGGACCCCCAGAAACGTGGTCCCACATTTGGATATCAGATTCGTATTCTACTCGCAAATTCCTTTCATTTGAGTCCCATATTGCCATGGTCGGCAATATGGGACTCCGTTTTAGGTGTGTTTTGGGGCTTGGGGTGGTCCGCCTAGAACTTGGTCCGATAATTGGATATCAGATACGTTTTCTTCTCCTAAATACCTTTCATTTGAATCCCTTATTGTCTTGATTGGTCTAAATACATGTTTTGTAGGTTTTAGGGTGGGGCAGCCCCCCTAGTTACCCCATCCGAAATTTACCAAATTTTTAATTTTAGGGTACTATATGAGAGCACACAAAATTTCGCTTCAATCGCACTACCCATCTCCGAGATATTGCGTTTCTGAATATTAGGGTAAGGGGGTCCGCCCCTCCTTCAGATATCAAAAATTTAGTACCCTATTTTCACCACGGGGTCATTATGCACCATCTGTGAAAATTTCAAGAAAATAGGTTCAGCCGTTTCTGAGTCTATAAGGAACACACAAACATACAAACAAACAAATCTACATCAAACACAAATTAATTTTCATATAAAGGGTGATTTTTTTGAGGTTAGGATTTTCATGCATTAGTATTTGACAGATCACGTGGGATTTCAGACATGGTGTCAAAGAGAAAGATGCTCAGTATGCTTTGACATTTCATCATGAATAGACTTACTAACGAGCAACGCTTGCAAATCATTGAATTTTATTACCAAAATCAGTGTTCGGTTCGAAATGTGTTCATTCACCGTAACGTTGCGTCCAACAGCATCTTTGAAAAAATACGGTCCAATGATTCCACCAGCGTACAAACCACACCAAACAGTGCATTTTTCGGGATGCATGGGCAGTTCTTGAACGGCTTCTGGTTGCTCTTAACTCCAAATGCGGCAATTTTGCTTATTTACGTAGCCATTCAACCAGAAATGAGCCTCATCGCTGAACAAAATTTGTCAAAATTTTAACACATTTCGAACCGAGCACTGATTTTGGTAATAAAATTCAATGATTTGCAAGCGTTGCTCGTTAGTAAGTCTATTCATGATGAAACGTCAAAGCATACTGAGCATCTTTCTCTTTGACACCATGTCTGAAATCCCACGTGATCTGTCAAATACTAATGCATGAAAATCCTAACCTCAAAAAAATCACCCTTTATAAGAAGATAAGATAAATTTTTAGCAAATCCATGGTGTTGGTTTCCCAAGATTCGGCCCGTCCGAACTTAGCACGCTTTTACTTCTTGCTAATTCAAATGACAAAAATATGTGGAGGTAATCAAAATTTCAGATTGACGATGCGGAGTCTTGTTAGTACATCCATGGTCTACAACTGAAGTGTTTGTTTGCCCACGGCTCTAAAGCAGCTTCCAAGATGTTTTCCCGATAACTAGTAGTATTTACTTTGAGTCTTGATAAAAACGATTAGAGAGCGGCCATCGGCGATCACAGCTGCCTATACTATAGCACTATGGGTCCAATGATCAATATTTTTTGCCAAGAGTAAAAAGTTTTAAAAAGCAACAAGTAAAAAGGCGTTAAGTTCGGCCGGGCCGAACTTTGGATACCCACCACCTCGGGTATATATGTAAACCGCCTTTCGCCAAAATCCGGTGAAAAATGCATACCTTATGCCCCATATAAATATTGGTCTTTTTTAGTAGCTACGTCTAAAAAAAATCGATCTGAACCATATACGACACGGATGTCGAAAAGCCTGACATAAGTCATTATGTCGAATTTCAGTGAAATCGGATTATAAATGCGTCTTTTATGGGTCCAAGACTTTAACTCGAGATGTCGGTCTATATGGCAGCTATATTCGAATCTAGACCGATCTAAGCCAAATTAAGGAAGATGTCGAAGGGCCTAACACAGCTCACTGTCCAAAATTTTCGGCGACATCGGACAATAAATGGACCTTTTATTGGCCCAAAACCTTGAATCGAGAGATCGGTCTATATGGCAGCTATATCAAAATTTGGACCGATCTGAGCCAAATTGACGAAGAACATCGAAGTGCCTTACACAACTCAATACCCCAAATTTTGGCAAAATCTAATAGTAAATGAGACTTGTATAGGCGCAATACCTTAAATCGAGAGATCGGTCTATATGGCAGCTATATCTAAATTTGGACCGGTCTGAGCCAAATTGACGAAAGATGTCGGGTGGCCTAACACAACTCACTGTCCCGAATTTCAGCAAACTCGGACAATAAATGTGGCTTTTATGGGTCTTAGACCCTAAATCGGAGGAAAGGTCTATATGACAGCTATATCCAAATCTGGACCGATCTGGGCCATATTGCAGAAGTATATCAAGGGGCTTAACATTACTCACTGTCCCGAATTTCAGCTAAATTGGATAATAAATGTGGCTTTTATGGGCCTTAGACCCTAAATCGGAGGATAGGTCTATATGGCAGCTATATCCAAATCTGGACCGATCTGGGCCAAATTAACGATGGATATCTAAGGGCCTAACACAACTCACTGTCCCAAATTTCAGCCAAATCGGATAATAAAGGTGGCTTTTATGGGCCCTAAACCCTAAATCGGAGGATCGGTCTATATGGCAGCTATATCCAAATCTGGACCGATCTGGGCGAAATTGATGAAGGATGTCTAAGGACCTAACACAACTCACTGTTTCAAATTTCAGCCAAATCGGATAATAAATGTGGTTTTAATGGGCCTAAGACCCTAAATCGGCCGATCGGTCTATATGGGGGCTATATCAAGATATAGTCCGATATAAAATTCAGCTCAATATCTCTATTTTTAAAGACTGTAGCGTGATTTCAACAGACAGACGGACAGACGGACGGACATGTCTAGAGCATCTTAGATTTTTACGCTGATCAACAATATATATACTTTATAGGGTCGGAAAAGGATATTTCGATGTGTTGCAAACGGAATGACAAAATGAATATACCCCCATCCTTCGGTGGTGGGTATAAAAACAGAAAAATGTATGAAATCATTGTTTAAATCCATAGTACTGTCCATATAATTTAATATTGGAAGATTATTTCATGCAAATGTTGACCGTGACTGCTCCTCAAATGGTCCATCCGCTTAGTGCAATTTTGGCATACTCTTTCCAACATTTCGGCCCGTATCTCACGAATAAATGCTTCCATGTTGTTTTCTAATGCGTCAATTAAAGCGGGCTTGTCTGTATAGACATGAGATCCAAAATAGCTAAAAATAAAAGCGTGCTAAGTTCGGCCGGGCCGAATCTTATATACCCTCCACCATGGATTGCATTTGTCGAGTTCTTTTCCTGGCATCTCTTCTTAGGCAATAAAGGATATAAGAAAAGATTTGCTGTGCTATTAGAGCGATATCAATATATGCTCCGGTTTGGACCACAAAAAAATTATATGTTGGAGACATGTGTAAAATGTCAGCCAATTCGAATAAGAATTGCGCTCTTTGGGGGCTCAAGAAGTAAAATAGAGAGATCGATTTATATGGGAGCTGTATCGGGCTATAGACCGATTCCGACCATAATAAACACGTATGTTGATAGCCATGAGAGAATCCGTCGTACAAAATTTCAGGCAAATCTTATAATAATTGCGACCTCAAGAGGCCCAAGAATTCAAGATCCCAGATCGGTTTATATGGCAGCTATATCATGTTGTGAACCGATTTATTGGATATCATAACAAAACACGTCGTGCCAAAATTCATGCAAATCGGATAAGAATTGCGCCCTCTAGAGGCTCAAGAATTCAAGACCCAAGATCGGTTTATATAACAGCTATATCAGGTTATGGACCGATTTGAACTGTACTTGGCACAGTTTTTGGATATCATAACAAAACACGTCGTGCACAATTTCATTCAAATCGGATAAGAATTGCGCACTCTAGAGGCTCAAGAAATCAAGACCCAAGATCGGTTTATATGACAGCTATATCAAAACATGAACCAATATGGCCCATTTACAATACCAACTGACCTACACTAATAAGAAGTATTTGTGCAAAATTTGAAGCGGCTAGCTTTACTCCTTCGGAAATTAGCGTGCTTTCGACAGACAGACGGACGGACGGACAGACGGACGGACATGGCTAGATCGGCATAAAATTTCGCGACGATCAAGAATATATATACTTTATGGGGTCTCAGACGAATATTTCGAGTAGTTTTAAACAGAATGACGAAATTAGTATACCCCCCATCTTATGGTGGAGGGTATAAAAAAAAAAGTAAAAAGGCGTTAAGTTTGGCCGGGCCGAACTTTGGATACCCACCACCTCGGGAATATACGTAAACCACCTTTCATCAAAATACGATGAAAGTTGTATACCTTTTGTCCCATAACAGCTATATCAAAATATATTCCGATTTGGACCATAAACTTATAAGTACAAGTCATTGTTCAATTGTATATAACAAAATATTGGTCTTTTCAGTTGCTTTATCTAAAAATAAACTGATCTGAGCTACATACGACACGGATTTCAAAAAGCCTAACATAAGTCACTGTGTCAAATTTCATGGGGCCAAGAATTTTAACCGAGATATCGGTCTACATGGCAGCTATATCCAAATCTGGACCGATTTGGGTCAAGTTGCAGAAAAATGTCGAAGAGTCTAGCACAATGCACTGTCCCAAATTTCAGCGACATCGGAAAATAAATGCGCCTTTTATGGGCCCAAAACCTGAAATCGAGAGATCGGTCTATATGGCAGCTATATCCAAACCTGGACCGATCTGGACCAAATTGACGAAGGATATCAAAGGGCCTAACACAATTCACTATCCGAAATTTCAGCATAATCGGATAGTAAATGCGGCTTTTATGGTCCTAAGAACCTAAATAGGAGGATCGGTCTATATGGCAGCTATATCAAAATTTGGACCGATCTGGACCAAATTGACGAAGGATGTCAAAGGGCCTAACACAATTCACTGTCCCGAATTTCAGATAAATTGGATAACAAATGTGGCTTTTATTGGCCTAAGACCCTAAATCGGTGGATCGGTCTATATGGGGGTTATATCAAGATATAGTCCGATATTGCCCATCTTCGATCTTAACCTTCTTACGGACAAAAAAGAATGTGTGCAAAATTTCAGCTCAATATCTCTATTTTTAAAGACTGTAGCGTGATTTCAACTGACAGACGAATGTCTAGATCGTCTTGGATTTTTACGCTGATCAAGAATGTATATGCTTCATAGGGTCGGAAATGGATATTGCGATGTATTGCAAACGGAATCACAAAATTAATATACCCCCATCCTTCAGTGGTGGGTATAAAAATATATATTGCACAATTGCACAATCTAGGCGGCCAATTGACCGGTCCCAAACGTGAAATAAAATGTTCACCGAACTCGTCTCTCAATAAGTCTATTGCTATTCGTGGTGTGTGGCATGTGGCATGTGGCACCGTCTTGTTGAAGCCACATGTCATGCAAGTCAAGCTTTTGAATTTTTGGAAAAACAGTGTTGGGTATCATCTCACGGTAGTGCTCACCATTCACAGTTGAGATACGATTCGCATCATCTTTGAAGAATCACGGTCCATTGTTGCCACCAGCCAATAAACCGCACCAAACTGTAAGTTTTTATACCCTCCACCATAGGAAGGGGGGTATACTAATTTCGTCATTCTGTTTGTAGCTACTCGAAATATTCGTCTGAGACCCCATAAAGTATATATATTCTTGATCGTAGCGACATTTTATGTCGATCTAGCAATGTCCGTCCGTTTGTCCGTCCGTCTGTCTGTCGAAAGCACGCTAACTTCCGAAGGAATAAAGCTAGCCCCTTGAAATTTTGCACAAATACTTCTTATTAGTGTAGGTCGGTTGGTATTGTAAATGTGCCATATCGGTTCATGTTTTGATATAGCTGCCATATAAACCGATCCTGGGTCTTGAATTCTTCAGCTTCTAGAGTGCGCAATTCTTATCCGATTTGAATGAAACTTTGCACGACGTGTTTTATTATGATATCCAAAAGCTGTGTCAAGTATGGTTCAAATCGGTTCATAACCTGATATAGCTGTCATATAAACCGATCTTGGGTCTTGACTTCTTGAGCCTCTAGAGGGCGCAATTCTTATCCGATTTCAAGGAATTTTTGCACGAAGTATTTTGTTATGATATCCAACAACTGTGCCATGTATGGATCAAATCGGTTCATAACCTGATATAGCTGTCATATAAACAGATCTGGGGACTTGACTTCTTTAGCTTCTAGAGGGCGCAATTCCTATCCGATTTGGCTGAAATTTTGCCTGACGTATTTTATTCTTACCTTCAATAACTGTGTCAAATAAGGTTCAAATCGGTTCATAACCTGATATAGCTGCCATATAAACCGATCTGGGATCTTGACTTCTTCAGCCTCTAGAGGTCGCAATTATTATCCGATTTGCCTGAAATTATGTACGACGGATCCTCTTATGACCATCAACATATGTGTTTATTATACCCTCCACCATAAGATGGGGGGTATACTAATTTCGTCATTCTGATTGTAACTACTCGAAATATTCGTCTGAGACCCCATAAAGTATATATATTCTTGATCGTCGTGAAATTTTATGTCGATCTAGCCATGTCCGTCCGTCTGTCCGTCCGTCCGTCTGCCTGTCGAAAGCACGCTAACTTCTTATTAGTGTAGGTCGGTTGGTATTGTAAACGGGCCATATCGGTCCATGTTTTGATATAGCTGCCATATAAACCGATCTTGGGTCTTGACTTCTTGAGCCTCTAGAGTGCGCAATTCTTATCCGATTGGAATGAAATTTTGCACGACGTGTTTCGTTATTATATACAACAACTGTGCCAAGTATGGTTTAAATTGGTCCATAACCTGATATAGCTGCCATATAAACCGATCTTGGGTCTTGACTTCTTGAGCCTCTAGAGGGCGCAATTCTTATCCGATTGGAATGAAATTTTGCACGACGTGTTTTGTTGCAATATCCAACAACTGTGCCAAGTATGGTTCAAATCGGCCAATAACCTTATAAAGCTGTCATATAAACAGATCTTGGGTCTTAACTTCTTGAGCCTCTAGAGGGCGCAATTCTTATCCAATTTGAATGAATTTTGGCACGTAGTATTTTGTATTTTGTATTTCCAACAACTGTGCCAAATATCGTTCAAATCGGTCCATAACCTGATATAGTTGCCATATAAACCGATCTGGGATCTTGACTTCTTAAGCCTCTAGAGGTCGCAATTATTATCCGATTTGCCTGAAATTTTGTACGACGGATTCTCTCATGACCATTAACATACGTGTTTATTATGGTCTGAATCGGTCTATAGCCTAATACAGCTCCCATATAAATCGATCTCTCTATTTTACTTCTTGAGCCCACAAAGAGCGCAATTCTTATTCGAATTGGCTGACATTTTATACAGGTCTCCAACATATAATTTAATTGTGGTCCAAAGCGGACCATATCTTGATATCGCTCTAATAGCAGAGCAAATCTTTTCTTATATCCTTTTTTTTTTGCCTAAGAAGAGATGCCGGGAAAAGAACTCGACAAATGCGATCCATGGTGGAGAGTATATAAGATTCGGCCCGGCCGAACTTAGCACGCTTTTACTTGTTATGGTCTGAATCGGTCTGATACCACTCCCATATAAATCGATCTCTCTATTTTACTTCTAGAGCCCCCAAAGGGCACAAATCTTGTTCAAATTGGCTGACATTTTACACAGGTCTATTTTAATTGTGGTCCAAAGCGGACCATATCTTGATATCGGTCTAATAGCAGAACAAATATTTTTGTACATCCTTTTTTGCTTAAGAAGATGAATCTCTAATTTTTTACAAAAACCGATGATAGAACGTTGGGTGTTTCTCAGAAGCAAATGAGTAGGCCCGTCGATGAAATATAATACAAAATCTTGAGTACCCAGGGACACTCCAAAAAAAAATGTCCGCAATCTATATATATATATATATATATATATATATATATATATATATATATATGGATTGTGGACATATTTTTGTAGTGTCCCAGGGTACCCAAGATTTTATAATATATATATATATATATATATATATATATATATATATATATTGGGTTGCCCAAAAAGTAATTGCGGATTTTTAAAAGAAAGTAAATGCATGCAATGCATTTTTAATAAAACTTTGAATGAACTTTAATCAAATATACTTTTTTACACTTTTTTTCTAAAGCAAGCTAAAAGTAACAGCTGATAACTGACAGAAGAAAGAATGCAATTACAGTGTTACAAGCTGTGAAAAAATTTGAAAAAATTTGAACCATATTCTGTATCCGATTTGGAGCATAGTCTACGCGGATGGCGAGAGGCTTAAATCAACTCATTGTGTCAAATTTCAGCAAGATCGATAAATAAATGTTGATATTTTTCCCCTTCTAATGATGGCAACATTTGTGAGGTGCTGCGCTGCGTAAAAATTTTTCTCCAAAGAGGTGTCGCACTGTGGCACTGCGTTCGGACTTGGCTATAAAAAGGAGGCCCCTTATCATTGAGCTTAGAATTGAATAGGACTATTTGGTATGTGGAGCATATTGGAACGGATGGTGGGAGGCTTTGAACAATTCACTCTTTCAATTTTCGGCAAAATCGGATAATAAATGCGGCTTTTATGTGCGAAAGTCCCTAAATCGGCAGATCGGTTTTTATGGCAGCTATATCTAAATTTAATCCGATCTGAACCCTATTTGTTGGGATGAGTATATAAACTTTATATACAAGAATATATATACTTTGTAGGGTTGGAAATGGATATTTCGATGTGTTGGCGAATATTTCGGAATAACTCAATTAATATATAATAACGGTTATTGATGAATTAATAAATATTTTTTGAAAAATTTAAAATAATGGTTACTTTTTGATCAGACTTCGTATACCTTGTTGGGTCTCAGAGCATTACTTCGATGAGATAGAGACGGAAGCACGATTTTATTTAGTATTACTTTGAAGTAAACAAGATTGTTATTGATGAATAAATAAATACAATTTTTTCCGGATTAGACCTCGTATTTAATATCATAACTAGTTTAAGGAATTCAAATCGGGTACTTGTGGACTCTTCTAGTGCCCCAAAAAGTTATGTATAAGGTCTGTTGTGCGATCTGTTGTCTGTCTGTCTGTTGTCAAAGTTCGTTTGCGCTAACCAAATTCTACTTATTATAATTTAAAAACGTTAAAATGTGAATAAAATGTACACAACTATTTAGGAAAAGTGTCATCCATAACAATATATTCGTATAATACTTTTGCGAAATTAGTTTCCACATTTTTAATCAAGAGAAAAATACACAAAAGCCACCACACAGAATAAAATAATTTTCAACAAGTAAGAGCGTGCTAAGTTCGGCCGGGCCGAATCTTATATACCCTCCACCATTGATCGCATTTGTCGAGTTCTATCTCTTTTTAGACAAACATAGAACAGAATAAGAACTGTCAACAGAATAAGAACTGTTATGCTATTGGAGCTATATCAAGTTATACTCCGATTCGGACCATAAATAAATGCTGAACATTGTAGAAGTCATTGTGTAATATTTCAGTTTATTCGGATAAGAATTGGCATTGTAGGGGCTCAAGAAACAAAATCGGGAGATAGGTTTATATGGGAGCTGTATCAAGCTTTGATCGATTCAGACCATATTAGACACGTATGTTGGAGGCCGTTGTACAAAACCTCTAGAAGGTTCAGGAAGTCAAGATCCCAGATCGGTTTATATTGCAGCTATATCAGGTTCTATACCGATTTACGCCGTACTAAGCACAGTTATTGGAAGTCATAACAAAACACCTCAGCCAAATCGGATGATAATTCCGCGCTCTATTGGCTCAAGGAGTCAAGATCCAAAATTAGTTTGACAGCTATACCAGATTATGGACCGATTTGAATAATACTTAGCACAATTTTTGGAAGTGCTACCAAAACACTACTTGCGAAATTTCAACAAAATCGGATGAGAATTGCGCCCTCTAGAGGCTCAAGAAGTCAAGACCCAAGATCGGTTTATATGGCAGCTATATCAAAACATGGACCAATGTAAACCATATTTAGCGCAGTTGTTGGAAGTGATACCGTAACACTACGCGCAAAATTTCAATAAAATTGGATAAGAATTGCGCCCTCGCCACCCAAGATCGGTTTATATGGCAGCTATATCATAACATGGACTGATTTGGCCCATTTACAATACCAACTGACCTACACTAATAAAAAGTATTTGTGCAAAATTTCAAGCATCTAGCTTTACTCCTTCATAAGTAAGCGTGCTGACATGGCGTGCGGATGTGGACATGGCTAGATCGACTTAAAATGACATGACGATCAAGAATATATATACCGTATGGGGTTTAAGACGCTTATTTCGAGGTGTTACAAACAGAATGACGAAATTAGTTTACCCCCATCCTATGGTAGAGGGTACAAAAACAACAACTTTGGTCGAAAAAACGACTACTAAAACTGTTAATTTACCTGCAACAATTTATTTTGAATCTCAACTACCCAAAGTACTAATGTGTTGTTGAAAGGTACTCTTTGCAAGCCAACATATTACAACAACAACAATATTCCATAAGCAAGCCAAAAAACCATCTAACCAGCCCAGCGCATGTGCTTTGCTTCGGGTGTTGTTATTTTTGTTTTCTTATTTCGGCTCGCTCTGCTTTGTCTCGTTCGAGGAAACCCCGAGAGCAGCAGCACTCTCCCAGTTAAAAGAAGAAAATAAAATATTAAAACAAATGCCTATGGTTCAATGTACGAGTGCAAGTTCAAGTTATAATTCAAATGGAAGTACAAATTCCAAGCCTTGCGAAGATCAAACCATACACTACCAAACTGACGAGGAAGAACTAGCTCGAGAAACCGAGTGGATTCTACAAAAAAATAAAAAGAAAAGAAAAAAGTTAAATAATGATGTTTCTCCTCACCAAAATCAGCAAAGTGACAACGCACATCAAATTTCGCCAAAAAATAATATAAATAATAAAAATAAAAACGATGAGAAATATCGCCCACCGCCAATAATGGTATCAGGCATTACTGACTACATAAAGTTTCACCATGATTTAAAACAAAATATTACAAGCTCGTTTTTAATTAAAATGCTAAGTAATGAAACATACAAAGTGAACACATTTAATTCTGATGATTATAGAAAGTTGACAAAACATCTCTTTTCAATCGGGGTGTCTTGGCATAGCTATGAAAATAAAAATACGAGACCAATTAAAGTGATGGTAAAAAATCTCCACTATGCAACCGATAAAGAATCAATAATTGATGACCTCAAATCTCAAGGTTTTAATGTTCTTGATGCCCAAAATAAACTTAAATTCAAAACTAAACAACCTCTTAATATGTTCGTTTTATCTTTTGATTCCAAAGAAGACATCCAAAAAATATTCAAAATAAGAAGTATTTGCCACTCCATTGTTCAAATCGAGGAAATAAAACAACAAAGAGTGCTTCCTCAATGTAAACAATGCCAAAGTTTTGGTCACACCAAAAATTACTGTAATAAACCTCCACGGTGTGTCAAATGTGCGGGTAAACATAATTCGTACGAATGCGATAAAGAAATAGACCGTCCAAAATGCTGTAATTGTGGTGAACAACATCCCGCATCATACCGAGGATGTCAAGTCGCCAAAGAGTTGCAGAAGCTAAGAAACAAGAAATTACAATCAACCAGTAAGCGTACTATACCATACACCAATATTCCACGAAATAGCAATGAAAACCCGCAATCATATGCGAGTGTCACCGGAAATATCGTTTCAGAAGCTCCAAACAATATACTGTCACAAATACTCAGTAGGCTTAGTACTCAAGAAAACTTTTTTAAAACTATTGAAATCAGACTAGCTAATCTCGAGAAAACATCAAACGTATCTAAACATGTATAACCCGCTTAAGATTATGTTATGGAACGCCAATGGCCTCCACAAACACCAAAGGGGCTTGAAGTCGTGCTCAACAACGAGAAAATAGATGTTTGTCTAATATCAGAAACCCATTTCACTACTCAATCATATATAAGATTCAAAAATTACGAGGTGTATCATACCACTCACCCAACGAATACTGCTAGAGGAGGTAGCGCAGTTATAGTTAGGAAGTCGATAAAGCATATAGAAGATGAGGAAATAAAAACGGATGAATTTCAGGCTACCACAATAAAAATATTCACTAAAAATGAAAATTTACTCATAACAGCTCTCTACAGTCCACCGAAACATCAAATTAAATACGAACAATATAAACAGCTGATAGAAAAACACAACGACAGGCACATTATTGGAGGCGACTTTAACGCCAAACATACTCACTGGGGATCCCGATTAACAACTACAAAAGGCAGAGAACTACTCAAAGCGTCGAATGATACTGGTTGCTCAATAATCTCATCAGGTACACCAACCTATTGGCCAACTGATACAAACAAAATTCCCGACTTAATAGACTTTTTTCTGGTCAAAAAAATATCGACGTCCCGAATAAAAATAGAAAATGGTTTTGATCTAAGCTCAGATCACTCTCCAATCTTCCTTACACTTTTTGAAAAAATACTAACAAAAGAGCCTCCACCCTTTTTGATAAATAAATTTACCGACTGGCAATATTTCAATTTAATCTTGTGGAATGCAGATTTGAAAGTCGAAGCACCAATCTCTGTAGACGATTTGGAAAATGAAGTTGAAATACTAACTGCAACTATTCAGAAAGCCGCATGGCAAAGTACTCCTGATTATCGAAGTACTGCTTCTGAACAAACCTACCCGGTATATATTAGAGAAAAAATTCAACTGAAACGCAAAATACGTAAGAAATGGCAGCAAACTAGACATCCGTCATACAAGACACTCTTAAATAAAATCACTAAGGAACTCAGTGCAGAAACCAAACTTTTCAGAGATATGGAACTTAGGCAACATCTGTTGTCGTTAACAACTGATAAAAGTACCGACTATTCACTTTGGAAAGCAACAAAAGGAGTTAAGAGGCCTGTACCAAGAAATTATCCAATAAGAAAAGATGACTCATCATGGGCCAAAACGAATATGGAAAAGGCGCAAATATTTTCAGAACACATGGAGAACGTTTTCTCCAATAACAATGAAGTTCCAACTAATGGTAATGAAGGTATAGGAAATTTCGAACAAAGCATCGAGAATGTTACAGTTGGTGAGGTATATGCAGAAATAGGCCGTATGCAGCTAAAGAAATGTCCAGGTTTCGACTTAATAAATACTGAAATACTAAGAAATCTTACATATAATTGCATCATTAAAATAACCCAATTATTTAATTCCTGCTTCAAGTTAAGAAGAATGCCAACTTTTTGGAAAATTGCAGAAATCCGTATGATACCTAAACCAGGTAAACCTACAACAGAGGTAACCTCATATAGACCAATATCTCTACTACCAATGTTATCCAAACTGCTAGAAAAACTGTTTTTGAGTCGTTTAAACCCCATTATTGCAGAAAAAAATCTCATACCAGACCATCAATTTGGTTTTAGAAATTCCCATTCAACTATTGACCAGATACACCGCATAACTAATACTATTGAACAAAGCTTTGAGGATAAAAAAATATGTTCTGCTGTATTCTTAGATGTGTCGCAGGCTTTTGACAAAGTATGCCATGTCGGGCTTATAAGGAAATTAAGCAGGATGTTGCCTGAAATATATGTTGAATTTCTAAAATCATTCTTATCGGATAGATTCTTCAGAATTAAACAGGATGACTCCTACTCAGACATGAAGAAAATTGGTACAGGTGTGCCTCAAGGAAGTATCCTAGGTCCCGTCCTATATCTTTTATACACTAGCGATTTGCCAGAACCACCAAACTCAGTCATTGCAACTTTTGCGGATGATACTGCTATACTTGCTGTGGCAGATACAGAGGAGCAAGCAATCACTAAATTGCAACAAGCTCTTAATGAAATAAATCGTTGGGCCTCTGTTTGGCAAATAAAGTTGAACCATTCGAAGTCGGTTCATGTAAACTTTACAAATAAAGCTACCAGGAACATCCCCGTGCATATAAATGGAGTCAGTATCCCTTATTCGGACAATGCGAAATATCTTGGTATGACCCTGGATTCGAAATTACGCTGGAAAGCGCATGTCAAGAAGAAAATCGAAGAACTTAATATTAAATGGTCAAAACTCAAATATCTTATGGGCAGGAAATCTGAACTTTCCATTCAAAACAAATTACTTTTATATAATCAACAATTAAAACCAATATGGCTATATGGCATCCAACTATGGGGTTGCACGCATAAGAAATATATCTACATGATTCAAAATTTTCAAAATAAAGTACTAAGGAGCATAGTTAACGCCCCTTGGTATGTTCGCAACAGTGATCTCCATAGAGACCTCCGCATGAACACAGTGTCAGAGGAAATATCAATTGCAGCAACGAAACATGATGCCAGATTACGCCTTCATGTAAATCCAGAAGCCATTAATCTCAATGATCCAAGTACCAGACGTAGACTGAATAGAACTAAACCCTATGATCTCTTAATATCATGAGCTTTAAACTTATTTATTTTCTTTTGTTTCCAATGTAAAATAAATTTTCAGATAGATTATATAAAATTTACATATTTTCAATGATAATTATGTTAAATTTGAAAAAAATTGCTTGTTAGCTTCTTATTGGAAGCTAGTTGCAATTAAAATAAAAAAAAAAAAAAAAAAAAAAAAAAAAAAACAAAAAAAAAAAAAAAAAAAAAAACAAAAAAAAAAAAAAAAACTCTCGGGTTTTCCTCTGTCACTCTCTACTATTACCCTTAAAAACAAATTTTAATAATTTTGGTGCCGCAGAGTATTGTGAACTCATGATCTCATATTTGGTAGTCTTGCACGCATCCTCTAGCCTACCGACATCATCTTCTTTATGATGAATTAAATCAATAACTACTGCTGCACAGTAATAAGAGTCTCAATTAATAAATTAAAAAAAGGCAACAACAACTCTAAAAAATTTTTTTCTGAATACGAAATTATTATTTTTTGTTTATGCCGAATTATCTAACATAAGTTTAATGAAAAAAAAAAAAATTAAATTGTTTTGTTGACCGGGTGACTCGAACCATGGTTTGCAAGTCATGAATGGCATGGGAGTTTTGTGGTCTACATGATAGTACGCCGGTTTTTATAGCCACCACCGAAGGATGGGAGTATATTCATTTTGTCATTCCGTTTGCAACACATTGAAATAACCATTTCCGACCCTATAAAATATATATTCTTGATCAGCGTGAATATCTTGGACGATCTAACCATGTCCGCCTGTCTGTTGAAATCACACTACAGTCTTTAAAAATAGAGATATTGTGCTGATACTGTGCACAGATTCCTTTTTTGTTAAGTTCGGAGATGGGCTATATAGGACTATATCTTGATATAGCCTCCATCTAGACCGATCCGCCGATTAAGGATCTTAGGCCCATAAAAGCCACATTTAGTATCCGATTTTGCTGAAATTTGGAACAGTGAGTTGTGTCAAGCCACTCGACATCCTTCCTCAATTTGGCCCAGATCAGTCCAGATTTGGATATAACTGCCATACAGACCGATCTTCCGATTTTGCCAAAATTTGGGACAGTGAGTTGTTTTAGGCCCTTCGACAACCTTCGTCAGTTTGGCTCAGATCGGTCTAGACTTGGATATAGCTACCATATAGACCTATCTCTCGATTTAAGGTTTTGGGCCGATAAAAGGCGCATTTATTGTCCGATGTCGACGAAATTTGGGACAGTGAGTTATGTTAAGCCCCTCAAAATACATCTGCAATATGGCCCAGATCGGTCCAGATTTGGATATAGCTGCCATATAGTCCGATCCCTCGATTTAGGGTTTTGGGCCCTTAAAAGGGGCATTTATTGTCCGATGTCGCCGAAATTTGGAACAGTGATTTGTGTTAGGCCTTACGACATCCTTCTTTTATTTGGCCTTTAAATTTGCTGCCATATAGATCGATCTCTCGATTTAAGGTTTTGGGCCCATAAAAATAGCATTTATTGTCCGATATCGCCGAAATTTAGGACTGTGAATTGTGTGGGGCGCTTCGACATACTTCTTCCAGATTTGGATATGGCTGCAATTTAGACCGATATCTCGATTTGAAGTCTTGGCCCCATAAAAGGCGCATTTATAATCCGATTTCACTGAAATTTGTCACAGTTACTTATATAAGGCTCTTCGACATCCATGTCGTATATGGTTCATATCGGTTTATTTTTAGATATAGCTACTAAATAGATCAATATTTTGTATTACATAATTGAACAATGACTTGTACTTGTTAGTATTTGGTCCAAATCGGAACATATTTCGATATAGCTGCTATGAGACATAAGGTATGCATTTTTCACCGGATTTTGACGAAGGGTGTTTTACGTATATACCCGAGGTTGTGGGTATCCAAAGTTCGGCTCGTTGTAACAACTACCTCAACTTAAGAATTTGTTGACAGTAAAAAAAATGTCAATAATTTTGCCTGTCAAGTCTCTTGTAGAGAATTACTAACGTACTTCAATACATTATGTCTTCAATTCAATGTTAAAATTCGTTGAGAATTTAAGGTTTCACATACAAATTTGGTAGTTGTTTTTTTAAGAATTATTTTTTTCTGTACATAAATAATTATTTTTTATTAGTAGTTGTTCGATCGTTTAGTTAACGATTTTTTATTCGTTCACCAAAACCGCGGATTTAAACTATATCGATTATGGTTCAAAGTGTCTACCAAATATAGAAGTCGGTTACTTTTCTGTTATGGCATTTTATCTAAAAGTTGTTACTTAAATACAGTTAGTGAATTGCGCTATCGTACGATAGTTACTTTGAAACCAAGATCAGTACATGTTTATTCTTTCTATCAAGAAATCAGAGTTATATGCAAATCTTTACTGGCAACAACACAACTCACAAAAAACTTCAAAGGTTTTGCATTCGAAATCGGGATGTAACCATTTCTAAAGAATGGTTATTTAACTAAATTTCCGTCTAAACTCACTAACGACGAGCTAATTTTTGTTTGTTTGTCTTATGGAATATTGGTGGGGTGCGAATACTTTGATTAATTTAATGCCAAACGATTATGACGATTAACTGGTGCAAGGTTAGCCAAGGAAGAACGTATGACCATTTCATTCTCAAGGATGGGATTGGACGTTCACTTGAAGCATTGAGTACATAAAAAAGTTTTGAAAAAATTTCCAACAAATTTCCGAATACACTTATAAGAGTTTTGCGCATAACAATGTTGGGTAAATGATGTGTAACTGCAAATAACTTTTTCGGTTGCCTTACAAAACTTTTGGCTGGTGAAGGTTTTCCTTGTCGCAAGTGTGCTTTGGGCTTTCAAGTGAAAATAGTCGCAAATGGGTATTAATCATAATTATGCAAATTCTCGTTGTTTTAGTATTTTGTGGTCATACAAAACTAATTTGGGAAGAAGGGGGAAACGAATCAATACAGTTGTGTGCATTTGGATAGCAATCACATACCATAATTGATGAATAAATGGAAGTTATCCGTGAATCAAGAGTGTAGTAATTATTCAGTTGAATGAAGTGCCTTTGAGATATATTTTCAGGATAAGTAAAATTTGGCTATACCTGAAACCTGAGTTTCCTTAGTCTCGTGGCAAAAATACTTGAGTTTCATTTCGGTTAATGTTTTTTATCAGGAAGTCATTTTTTGTTTTTAATTTGAAATCAATTGAATGATGAACCATACAGCTTAATTTTAGCATGGATAGATCGGATTATAACAAAATTCCCTAGCTACCCGGTGGGGATCGTTTGGCACAAACACCAATTAGCCATATCAGAATAAACTTCTTTGTTGCTATTCGCGTGGATTCTATATACAATAATTCAGTTAATCTTCTGCTAGTTTTCGCTACACACTTTTTGTGGTATGCTGTTTTATGTGTCACACAGTTTTTTTCGTCATGAAATTCGCCACAAAAATTTAGGCTGTTTCAGCAATTTTCCACCTTTTATGCAAACGAAGGAAAATGCGAACAAAACCTGAAATTAGCTAAGTGAAACATTTTTATGTGTAAATGTAAAATATGTACGGTTCGCTCATTTCATCGACCTGCATTCGAGGGGCGCTGCCATTTCGGACACGTAACAAAGCTTTCGAAATAAGTCATTAGAATTCGTTCTTTGTTTCTGTGACAAGCACTCTGGCACTAGCAACTCCTTTTTCTTTGCGTTCCATTGTGTGCTCGCATGTTCACTTCGTCCTGCGATCAAGGTGTTTAAAATCAAGCGTTTTCCAGTCCAGTCCAGGACATTTAAATTTACATTTTATTGCACGCCAATGATTTTGATTAGCCTGCTCGCTCTCTTAAGGAACGCCATCCAGGATATTTGTTAGCTGGCGTTAGTCCATTGTTCATTGCAAGGTAGAAAGTGCTAAATTTCACGCAAGGTGAAATTTGTTATGAAATTGTAACAAACAAATGCCGTTTAGCTTAACTGCAAAATATGAATATTAATCGCCGGTTCATTTGCATATTAAATTATTGTGGCCGCACGCAGAGCTATTTGATAATTTGAACGCTCATGGCGGTGCCTAAGCCGCGGCAAGATAACGAAATATTCGGAATCAGGACATTTGCAAATAGCGTAGAAATAGTTTTTGCTAAACGACAACTCCGTGGCAAATGGTTTATTAATATGTACACTTTCTAGTCGAACGGAGAAAAGATAAACTTTTGTTTTTTTGAATGCGATTCATTTTGGGAAAAAATGGAATGAAGAATATGTTACCCTATGTAAACAACTTTTTTAGGCAAAAAAAAAACCAGTAAGGAAAGGCTAAAATCGGGCGCAGCCGACTATATAATACACCACCGAGTCTGCCTACTACTTTCAATAAATAGAACCTTTGTCTAAATCTTGTCAGCCTTTAATTTTGTATACATACACATACAAAAGAACTAAAATCCTGGCTGTCTAAGGCATAAAGGCAAATATCGGCAAAAAACGTATATGGGAGCTACATATAAATCTAGGCAATCCGGTGGCCGAGTTAAAGGCGTGGTTGAATTGTCATGGGTTTGATTCCCACCAGAGGCCCTGGTCTGTTGCTACTGTGGTATAACAATGGACTTAAAGTTGTCAAAGAGACTTTGTAAAAGACTGCCAAACTTACCTAGCCTAACCTACATATAAATCTGCATTGATTTTGATAAAATTTTCCACACATATTGAGACTTCAAAAAAAAAAAACACTTCATGCTACATTTGGTAAAGATCAGACCAAAATTGTGGCTTCTTCAACCTTAAAAGGTATATCGGATGAAAGATATATATGACAGCTATATCTAACTCCAAAACCGATTTTGATGAAATTAAGCACACATATTAGGTTAGTTGAAAAGAGGGTACAGATATTAATCCGCCCCATGCCTCAATAGACATACACCTAAGCCAATAATTGGCTTGTTGTGCGCTCTAAAAACTATAAAGTAACATCACAAAAGAAAATTTTATGTTATGAATTCCGTGCTACTTAAGTTGGTTCATGTCTGGTATTGTGTCTCCATCTAAGTGCCGGTATCTGTTAGACGCGAAAGCCGGCAAATGACACAGTAATTGCTCCAAAGTCTCATCATCTTCCCCGCATGCCCTACACATGCTATCACTTGCCGCACCGATTTTAAATAAGTGAGCTCGTAGTCCTATGTGTCCCGTTATGATAACAATAGCTATACTGATCTCCTTCTAACTTCTTTTCAGTAATAGCCTACTCTTCTCACGATCTGGATCCCCGCATAGGATTTTCGCCGTCCTACCGACCGTTTCGCTGCTCCACAATGTTGCATGCGCATTCGTTGCCCACTCCATTAACTCGAACTACGTCGACCCGAAAGGCTTCGGGTTAACCAAGTTTATTGACGGCAGTCCTCTGGCCTTCACCGCCAAATCGTCTGCTCTTTCAATTCCCCTTACTTCGTTACGGCTCGGCCCCCAAAAGATGCCATCCTCAGAGAAGGCGTTAATCTCCTTCTTAAACTGCGAGACTGTTCGTGACCTTACCGTCCTGGTTGTTATTGCCCTTATGGCAATTTTACTGTCGGTATAGTTGTTCATACTCGATGTCGTCGCGTTAGCACACACCACTTCACGAATTCCTTGATCACCCGGATCTCCGCCAGCAGGACCGTATTATGGTTAGGCAGTCTAAAACAGATCTCAGTCCTTGGGTTCTTTATGTCAACCCCCAGGCCCACTCTGTCCTTGGGTTCTTTATGTAAACCCCCAGACCCACTCTGTCAAGGCAAGGGTTCCGTCAATCTAAGACTGTGCCGATGGCAGCAGTGCCTCGCACTCGACTTTAAGGTTCATCTCAGGTATCCGATCGGAAATCTCTTCCCTTCCTTCCAGGTTTCCCATCGTCGCCTCGATTATACCGCGATGGTATGAGCCCGTGCCCTGTGCCACTTTCTGCCTTATATTTATGCCTTGGAACACACAATTTATTCTCGTGTTCCTTAGCATATGGTTTATCCAGTCTCTAAGAACCGGGTCCACCCCGTACTGGTCTAAGGATTGAGTCAGTGTGTGGACGCGCACATTGATAAAAGCCCCCTTGATGTCAATGCATACCGTCAGTGTATACGTTTTGGCATCGAAGGATTCTTCCATTTTATGCACAACCTCGTGCAGGGCAGTCTCCACCGACCTTTCCTTGACATGCTGTTTGTATTTGAGCAGTTCTCTGGATGTCCTAATCTTCTACACCCTTGCCTCCTGCCAGGCTTTCGGAGTATATGGAAGTCCTAGGTACTCTGTGAAAATATTGGCCAGATGAGGCGCCAGATAGTCTGCCTCTTTCTGTAGTAACGCCGGAAATATTCCATCAGATCCGGGTGACTTACATGGTTTGAAGCTCCTCAAGGATTCCCTCACCATAAATTCCGTAATCATAAACCTTCGATCAACGTTATTTTTCCAAGATTCCGGTGACTTCGTGAGCCAGTTCGTATCCTGTGGAAAATGCGTTTTCATCAAAAGCCTTAACGTTTTCTCTGCTCTCACTCCCATGTCGTCTATTAAAGTTTCAATTTAGACATGGGTTTTTGAGAGAAACTTTTTTATCTTGGCGGCGTCGTTAACGCAATCGATCTGTTCGCAGAAAAGCTTCCAGGAGGCACGTTTTGCCGCTCTGGTAGTCGTGTTGTATTCATTAAGCCGTGTGGAATACACATCCCAATGAACTTCCGCTTTTTTACGACGTGCTGTATTAAAAGGTCTGCGGACCTCTTTCCCAATATTGCGAGTCTCCCCGGTCATCCAGGGTTTTTCTTGGGCTGATTTCCGTTCTCAAAGAGGACAACTAACCAGTGCAGTCGTAATCCTCATAATCTTTCATTTTCGTCAATGTCTTCCATGCTTGGACAATCTAAATTATCTTGCCCAAGTCTTCTTCTGAGTAGCCTTCCGAATTTTGTCCAGTTGGTTTTCAACTTATTCCGAAGCTTATCGGATTCGGCGCTGGCCGTGCTACTCCAAACCTAATTAAGTGATGGTCAGAGAAAGAGTGTTCCAAGGAGACCCTCCAATCTTGAACCTCATCGACTAGATTTTCCGAACATATCGTCATATCTAATACCTCCACACTATTCCTATTAACAAAGGTAGCGGTGTTACCAATATTAAGTGTTATTAGGTCATTAGTATTCAAGAACTATGTCAAGGCTTGGCTTCGCTTATTAGTTTTGGTACTATTCCACGAAATGTGGTGAGAGTTCGCATCACACCCTAATAGTACCTCGTTTCCTGTCTGTTTTGCTTTCGGTGTCGGAGAGTCGAAAGGCATATAAAGTAATGTCAGGTTAGCTGCACCGTCTCCCTGTCTCACCACTGTTGCATCCGACGTTGACAACTCAAATTTTTATGATAAATAACGCAGGTCCTCGGCCAGTACCAGTGTTAGCATAAAATAATTGGTAGTTGATATACAATAGTTCAGTCCAGGAACTGTGTTCCGGGTCGTCCATGGTTCCTGAATTAAGGCAATATGAATTTTGCTCTTGGTGATTTTCTCCATCAGATCATGTGTAGTAGTCTCGCTCTGGTGGAGGTTTATCTGTATCACCTCAATCATTGGTCCTCCAGTAAATGGGTATCTTGGGAATAGGTGATAATCTCATCGTCTGCTCCCTGTTCTTTAGACTATATTGACATTCCTGTCACTGCGCTGCCTGATGTCATCGTTTTAGGTTCTTTACCTAGTCTAAGCTGAACGCCTGGGTTCGAATCCCGGCGAGAACCTCAGAAAAAACCAAAAAAAAAAAAAAAAAATCAGCGGTGGTTTTCCCTCCAAATGCTGGCAAAATTTGTGAGGTACTATGCCATATAAAATTTCTCCCCAAAGAGGTGTCGCACTGCGGCACGCCGTTCGGACTCGGCTACAAAAAAAAGGCCCCTTATCATTGAGCTTAAATTTGAATCGGACTGCACTCATTGATATGTGAGAAGTTTGCCCCTGTTCCGTAGTGGAATGTTCATGGGGAAAATTTGCATTTTGCCTTGTCTAGTCTTCCGACTCTTTATAAAATCGGTATTGGTTCCATCGTCCGATCCCTGTTCGTTAAGCTGTATTGGGTTTCCTTTCCCTGTACTGCCCGATGTTTCAGTACTAGGATCTTTACCCATCTTAGCCTTTCCAATCCTAAGTAAATGGGCTTCTTGGGAGCAGGTGATGGTATCATCATCGGCTCCCTGTTCGTTGGGTTGCATTGAGTCTCCTATCGCTGCGCTGCCTAATCTTCCAATATTAGGATCTTTACCTATCCCAGTATTCCGAATCTGTTAGTCGGTGATGGGTCCGTCGTCACGTTCCTGTTTGTTAGGCTGGGTTGGGTCTTTCGCCACTGCACTGCCTGATATTTTAGTATTAGTGTCTTTGCTTCTCCTAGTCTTTCCAATATTGAGAGATGCCGTGATTGTCCTGTTGGGCGTCGAGGGCGGTTTTTGTGTTCAGAAATACGTTCTCCAGGGATTTAATGGCTGCCTGGCTGTCTGAGAAGATATTTATGCCAATCGTCGTAATGACATTACACCTAAGGCATTCCACCAATTCCTTAATTGCAAGGATCTCTGCTTGATACACACTGGTTGGGTAACCAGTTATAGATCTTTAGAGTACATCCCATAGTTCTAGGCCTTTAGAGTACACCCCAAATCCCACCTGGTCGTTTAGTTTGGAACCATCCGTATAGAGGTCTATGTAACTTCTGTTACCAGGGTTATCGTAGTTCCAATCGGTTCTATTAGGAATAGTGGTACAGTACTTTTTTTATCAAAAGGCGGCTCAGGTAGGGTGTAATCCACACTGCCTGGGACATCGGCTATTGTATAAAGTATAACACAGTATCCGTGGCCGCCACATGACCAATGAGAAAGCTCCCTTAACCTCACGGCAGTGGACACTGCAGTTTGGATAGCCACAATGTCCAGAGGCATAAGATGTTGCATTAAATTCAGTGCATAAGATGCTGTCATCCTCAGTGCGCCTGTGGTGCACAAACAAGCCATCCTTTGGACCCGGTTAAGTATTGAGCAGTAGATGGATTTGTGAAGCGCCGTCCACCAGGCCACAACACCATATAGCATTATAGGTTTGACAACTGCATTATATACCCAATGCATGACACGTGGTCTAAATCGCCAACTTTTGCCAATGGCTCTCTTGCAGGTGTATAGGGCAAGATTGGGCTCTCTTGCCCTTTCCAAAATGTTGGATTTGAACTTCAATTTGCTGTTCAGCAAAACACCCAGGTATTTTGGGCTTTCTGTAAATGGAACATTCTCTCCTTTCAAGGAGACAGGTTCCACTGCAGGCAACTTGTATCTCCTGCTGAAAAGAACTACTTCTGTCTTGCATGGATTAATACCCAGACCACTTTCGGTACCCCACTTTGCTGTTGCAGGTAGAGCTTTCTGAAGTAAATCGTTTAGAGTGCTGGAAAACTTTCCCCTAACCGCAATTGCCACGTCATCACCATTAGCGACCACTGTCACACCTCTTTCTTCCAGAGACAATAATATATTGTTAATGGCTACATTCCAAAGTAGAGGACAGAAGAGACAGAACACCTCTTTGAGGTGTTCCTCTGCTGACCCATATTTTTAGATCCACAGATCCCAAGCCTGCCGTAATGCATCTTTTAGTAAGTAAGTTATTAATAAACTTTCTTACCGTATATATAGAAACTCCAACTCCAACTCATGATTGACGTCGGTTTTACATTATTGAAATCACCCTCAATGTCAAGAAATGCTACCATTGTTACTCCTTGACAGCGAGAGAACCCTCTATGTAGCCGACTAGGTCGTGAAGGGCTGTTTTAGTGGATTTGCCTTTACTATATGCATGCTGTTGCCGCAACAGGTGATCTCCAGGGATCTTTGCCCTAAGATATGTTTCTATGAACCTCTCAAGAGTCTTCAGCATAAAGGATGACAGACTAATAGGACGAAAATCACCTTCAAAGTCAAGAGAACCCTCCATATAGCCGACTAGGTCGTGAAGGGCTGTTTCAGTGGATTTGCCTTTACTATGTGCATGCTGTTGCCGCGACAGGTGATCTCCAGGGATCTTTGCCCTAAGATATGTTTCTATGAACCTCTCAAGAGTCTTCAGCATAAAGGATGACAGACTAATAGGACGAAAATCTTTCGCCTTCGGAATGAAGATGAACTTCGTTTCCCTCCATCCCCCAGGTATATATGACATTCTGATACAATCAGAGTATATCTCCCTAAGCCAGGGAACAAGTCTATCAGGCACAGCTGGTAATTTAACCGGTGATACATCAACTGGGCCTGGCGACTTAAAGGAATCGAAACTTCTTATCGCCCAAAGGATTTTCGGCTTAGACACAATTTCCCTAATAACCTCCGAAGAAAGCATATCAGTGACAACCTCTTCCTGCGCCACGTTGTCCATTGGAGAATTTCCCGGGAAATGTGTATCAACGAGTAGTTCTAGTGTTTCCTCACTAGACATTGTCCATACATTCTCTCACTTCTGATATAACCACCCGAAATAGGTCTCCAGGACAGCATCTTCCTTAGCCTAGAGACCTCAGATATATCCTACACGGAGCTGCAGAATCCCACCCAGGGTATGTTCAAAGCCTTTCTAATCTCGCCCTTATATTTTCTTAGCTCATCCTTATAGATGTCCCAATCGTGTGGTGCTCTTGTGGCTTTTGCTCTGTTGAAGAGTTTTCTGCAGTCCTCCCTTAGACCAACCAGCTCTGGGGTCCACCATGGCGGTCGCTGTTAGCCCCTTGGCTTGGCACTAGGGCATGCTGACACATGCGAGTCATTCAGGGCCTTCGTGATCCGCTTCACCACGATATCTATATCCTCCGTAGTTTCCACTTTCTTTTCTAGTCTAGTAATTTGTGCCGAAATTTATCCCAATCTGCCTTTCTTCTGCAACACCCAACATGAAAACAAATGTTGACTAAAAATTCTGCTTGAACATTTAACATTTCCTGAGCTACTTCGTACGGAAAAAATTGAGTTGCAGATCTAGAAACCTTTTTCTCATATTGAAATGGCCTTCGCTGTTAAAAGTCAATATTTGCCATAATACATGACCACTTTAAATAATTTTCAATGGTCCTAGGAGTCCATTGAGTTTTATTATTTCTTTAAATTGTGACTTCCACTTTCTGTTGGCATGTTTTGTGCCACAAAGCGAACCAACCGTTAATGAAAGGGTTCTATTCACCATTTCCTTTTGGAAATAGTGTTGCATATTTATTGGCGTGTTGGCCCCACATAGCATGTGGTCAACAAACACTCACTCACTCATTCATGCCATTTAATCTGTTGTGTTCTCCGTAATAGATTTGACTCTCGATTGGTGTTTTAGTTCTGTTTTATAGGCTGTGATTGCAGAGTGCTCCACGAATTCGAAATGCATGGCAATGGTAGGTAGTGACTACTTTGTCCCCTTGCGACTGTTGCAGTTGTGGTTGTTATGTATTAACAAAGTTAACATGACATGCAACAAATTTTTAATTGGCGACATTTTGCATTTACGACTCGAAATTGCAGCTTGAAATGTGGAACCATTTCTGAGAGTGCCAGTCAACGGCAATGACTGTTGATTGAGCGGGCTGTCGTGGTTATAAAGCGATATTTAACTGAAATAAAATAAGAGTTTATAATCGCTTAGTCAAGGACATCAGATGGTGGTTTGACTAACAGTAACAACATTCGAGAAACCAATACATTCTAGAAGCAGTGCCATTGCATACTAATCCATACAAACGCAAATGTTTGCATGGAAGTTGTGGCATCATGCAATGTGAAATAATTTTAGGTTATTGCCGATACAGGCTAGTAATTTTTTGAGGTAATTTCCAATTTCACATTTTAAAAGTGTTATAACTTTTTTAATGGAATTTTCAAGACTTTGCTTAGTCACTTCCACATTTAAGTTTATCTCAAAAATGGACGTCGTTTTCATATATAATGCTCCTAGAGATTTTGCAATCCTTTAAGACATTGGTTTAACATTTGAAAAACATTTTGTTTATGAATGAATATTAACAATTAGTAGATTTTTATACCCACCACCGAAGGATGGTGGGTCGAAATATCCATTTATTTATAGGGTCGAAATATCCATTTCCGACCCTATAAAGTATATATATTCTTGATCAGCGTAAAAATCTAAGACGATCTAGACATGTCCGTCCGTCTGTCCGTCTGTCCGCCTGTCTGTTGAAATCACGCTACAGTCTTTAAAAATAGAGATATTGAGCTGAAATTTTGCACAGCTTCTTTTTTCGTCCATAAGCAGGTTAAGTTCGAAGATGGGCAATATCGGACTATATCTTGATATAGCCCCCATATAGACCGATCCGCCGATATAGGGTCTTAGGCCCATAAAAGCCACATTTATTATCTGATTTTGCTGAAATTTAGGACAGTGAGTTGAATTAGACCCTTCGACATCCTTCGTCAATTTTGTTCAGATCGGTTCAGATTTGGATATAGCTGCCATATAGACGGATCCTCCGATTTAGGGTCTTAGACCCATAAAAGCCACATTTATTATCCGATTTTGATGAAATTCGGGACAGTGAGTTGTGTTAGGCCCCCCAATATCCTTCGTCAATTTGGTTCAGATCGGTCCAGATTTGGATATAGCTGTCATATAGACCGATCCTCCGATTTAGGGTCTTAGGCCCATAAAATCCACATTTACTCTCCGATTTTGCTAAATTTTGGGACAGTGAGTTGTGTTAGGCCCCTCGACACCATTCGTCAATTTAGTTCTGATCGGTTCAGATTTGGATATAGCTGCCATATAGACCGATCCTCCGATTTATGGTCTTAGGCCCATAAAAGCCACATTTATTATCCGATTTTGCTGAAATTCGGGACAGTGAGTTGTGTTAGGCCCTTTAACACCCTTCGTCAATTTGGCTCTGATCGGTTCAGATTTGGATATAGCTGCCATATAGACCGATCCTCAAATTTAGGGTCTTAGGCCCATAAAAGCCGCATTTATTATCCGAGTTCGCTGAAATTTGGGACAGTGAGTTGTGTTAGGCCCTTCGACATTCTTCGTCAATTTGGCACAGATCGGTCCAGATTTGGATATAGCTGCCATATAGACCGATCCTCAGATTTGGGGTCTTAGGCCCATGAAAGCCATGTTTATTATCCGATTTTGCTGAAATTTGGGACAGTAAATTGTGTTAGGCCCTTTGATATCACTCATCAATTTGGTGCAGATCGGACCAATTTTGGATATAACTGCCTCGATTTCAGGTTTTTGGCCTATAAAATGCTCATTTATTGTCCGATGTCGCCGAAATTTGGAACAGTGAGTTAAGTTAAGCCCCTCGACATAATCCTGCAATATGGCTCAGATGGGTTAAGATTTGGATATAGTTGTCATATAGACTGATCTCTCTTTTTAAGGTTTTGAGCCCATAAAAGGTGCATTTATTATACGATGTCGCCGAAATTCAGGTATAAAATTTTCACCGGATTTTGATGAAAGGTGGTTTACGTATATTCCCGAGGTGGTGGGTATCCAAAGTTCGGCCCGGCCGAACTTAACGCCTTTTTACTTGTTTTTTTTTTTTCAAATCACAGTTTATCAAAATCCTTTATGCCAAAGAAAGTTAATCAAAAAAATTTTACTGACACCTTAGATACTTAATTTCTTTAATTCGATATTTACCGAGACATAAAATATTTACTATGTTCTGAATGCTTCCTCAGGGAAACTATCACTTCAACAAACTTATTCCTCACCGATTATTGCAGCTACTGTAAAGCGATCTGGATGTTTCGACGTTAGGTAATAGAAGGCATCGCCCTCCTCCTGTTCCTGTGCAATCACAATGAACGAAAACGTCTAAGTGATTCTGATAGCAGAGTGCCAGTTAAACCTAACCTAACCATTGCAGCTTCACTATATTGTCAAACAGTCCAAGATAAAAATATATTGGCTTCAGGTATGTTTTTCGCCGTCTCTCTGTCTCAGCACTCTTGCGTTCGACGTTATATCTTTCTCTGAGATGCTGCGAGACAGCTTACCTTAGAATTTGAAGAACTAAATTGTTTTTGACAAAATTTGTTTATGCTGTTGCTTCTCAAAGGATCCCACTTTTCTCACCGGTAGTATTTATATAAATATATGTATATAGCCACCGGAGGCCACCGTAACGCAGAGGTGAACGCCTATGACGCTGAACGCCTGGGTTCGAATCGTGGCGAGACCATCAGAAAAAGTTTTCAGAGGTGGTTTTCCTCTCCATGTAAAACTTCTCTCCAAAGAGGTGTCGCACTGCGGCACGCCATTCGGTCTCGGCTATAAAAAGGAGGCCGCTTATCGCTGAGCTTAAAACTTGAATAGGACTGCATTCATTGATATGCGAGAAATTTGCCCCTGTTCCTTAGTGGGATGTTCATGGGCAAAATTTGAAATTAGTTTGTATATATCCACCATCGATGGAAGGGCGTATATTAATTTTGTCGTTCCGTTTGCAACACATCGAAGTTTCGATTTCCTTATAAAATTGTAAGACGATCTAGCCATGTCCGTCGGCTGTTGATATAGCCCCCATATCGACCGAACGTTTGACCCTCGACGTCCATGATGGGTTTGGCATAAAATCGACTATATTTTGACAAAGCTGATACCGGTTCATAAATTGTGCATTTTCACCGTATTTTGTCGAGATGTGAATAATCGGTGTATAAACTGATATAGCTTCTATATAAACCGATCTTTCGATAACTTTTTGAACCCTTACAAGCAATTTTTGTCCGATTTGGCAGACTATGCCAAGTGCGGTCCGAATAGGTCTATAACCTGATATAGCTTCCATATAAACCGATCTCCGGATTTAACTTCTTGAGCCCTTACAATCTGAAAATTTTGTCCGATTTGGATGAAATTGATCATGCGGTGTTCTATTATGACTTCCAACAACTGTGCTATGTATGGTTCAAATCGGTCTATAACCTGATATAGCTCTCATGTAATCCGATCTCTCGATTTGACTTCTCGATCCCTTACAGCCGAAATTTTTTTCGATTTGGTTGAAGTTGAGCATGTAGTGTTTTGCTTGGACTTTCAACAACTGTGCCAAGTACGGTCCAAATCAGTCTATAACTTTATATAGCTCCCATGTAAATCGGTCTCTCGATTATCCTTGCTCGGTTTTTAGAAGCTTTAATCTTTGGTTTGACAGAAGTTTTGTGTGTAGAATAAAATTATGCCCTTCAACTAAATTTATTTAGCATAAATTTTTAGCAGAATCCATGGTGTTGGGTTACAAAAATTCGGCCCGGCCGAACTTAGCACGCTTTTTTTATATTGTACCAGCTGGCATGGTGTGCTTCTTTATACTCTTAAATGTTTATAGCCCTCTTTTGACATGCTAGAAATTTTTAATTTATTTATATTCATATTTAACTCTCAAATACCTTCCATTTGAACTTCATATTGTCCCGTTCGGTGTACATGTCCATTTGGGGCATAATTTTGGGGTGGGACAACCCAGTTGGGAATTTATCCAAATTTTGATATAAGTTTCGTATGCTACTTGCAAGTACCTTTCTTTTGAATCCCATATTTTCCAGATCAGCTTTCATGTCAGTTTGGGTTAGGTTTTAGGGTGGAGACTTCACCCCAACTACAATTCTAGGTATCCGACCCATTGACATACAGATTAAGTGTGGGGCAGCCACTGCGGCTATGAGACGTAAGGCGATGGGAGAATGGATTGAGGATGGGAGCAGCTCATACCATCGCGGTATAATCGAGGCGACGATAGGAAACCTGAAAGGAGAGGAAGAGGTTTCCGTTCGCATTCCTGAGATGAACCTTGAGGTCGAGTGGGAGGCACTGCTGCCATCGGCACAGGGCGATCACGGAACGCGTGAAGTGGTATGGTGCTAACGAGACGACGTCGAGATCTTTACCGACAGTAAAATTGCCATAAGGACAATAACAACTAGGACGTTAAAGTCACAAACAGTCTTGCAGTGTAAGAAGGAGATTAACGCCTTCTCTGAGGATGGCAAAATCGCATCGTTTGGGTGCCAGGCCATAACGGAGTAAGGGGGAATGAAAGGGCAGACGATTTGGCTGTGAAGGCCAGAGGACTGCACTCAATAAATTTGGTCAACCCGAAGCCTTTCGGGGCGACGCAGTCCGGGTTAAGGGAGTGGGCGACGAATGCGCATGCAACATTGTGGAACGGTGAAACGGTCGGTAGGACGGCGAAAATCCTACGGGGCGATCCAGATCGTGAGAAGACGAGGCTATTACTGAAAATAAGTAAGAAGGAGGTCAGTACAGTTATTGGTATCATAACGGGACAAATAGAACTACGAGCTTACTTAAATAAAATCGGTGCGCCAAGTGATAGCATGTGTAGGAGATAATGAGACATTGGAGCATTTCCTTTGTCATTGCCCGGCTTGCGCGTTTAACGGATACCGGATAGGGGAGTGGTATTGAAAACTATTAAGGATTTTGTAAATAGCACGGGATTCCTAACTTAAAATTTTTTTTAGATGTTACTTTTAGTTTTTAGAGCGCACAACAAGCCGATTATTGGCGTAGGTGTATGTCCGTAGTGGCATGGGGCGGATTAATATCTGGACCATCTTTTCAACCTAACCTAGCCTATAAAAAGTTCCTACTCTACTCTTACGTATCTTTTATTTGATACCCATACTGTCCCAATCGGTAAATAGTCGATTTGGGAGGGTTTTGGGGTGGGTCGTCCTTACGGATATTTGACTCCAATGTTTTGTACTAATTTTGTGTTTTTGGTTTACCACATGGAGGCGAACAAAATTTCGCTTAATTCTCCGAGAACTTTAGAAAACTAGGGGCGGGCCCCTTCCCTCCGCGGAAAATTCAAAATGAAGTACTTTATTTTCCACGTGGGGGGCAAACTGCTCTATCTGTGAAAACATCATTAAAATCATTTCAGCCGTTTTTTGTGTCTACTCGGAACAAACAAACAGGTTCTATTTATTGAAAGTTGTAGGTAGATTCGCTGATGTAGGGTATAATATAGTCGGCTGCGCCTAACATAAGCCTATCCTTACTGGTTATATAATAGATTTGTTGTTCAGTTCTTCCAAGATTCAACTTTATGCCGATTTTAGAAGTTTAATTCGTTCTCTACTCACTTGGTCCTTCAATTTGAGTCCCATATTGCCACAATAGGCCAGCATTCCGTTAGAGATGTTTTATGGCGGGCCCTCAGATACTTGTCCCCAAATTTGATATCAAAAATTATAAGCCTTTAAATCCTTCCAGACCAATATGGAAAATATGTAATAATTTTGCAAAATCAGTTTAGCCGTTTTTCCGTCTATGCATTACAAACAAACACACTGTAATATCTTCATTATAGATTCTGTCGGTGTTGGTAACTGCCTAAATCCCCTCCTCCTTACTTGGGCGGAGAGGTTTACTTGACTCATAAAATTTTGTTAAGCAATATTTAAATGTACTGTACTAGACTATATGATTTGACGAAGGGTCTATAATGGTGGATTTACAGAGGGTTTTTTGTTTTGTTTTATTTTTATACCCTCCACCATAGGATGGGGGGTATACTAACTTCGTCATTCTGATTGTAACTACTCGAAATATTAGTCTGAGACCCAATAAAGTATATATATTCTTGATCGTCGTGAAATTTTATGTCGATCTAGCCATGTCCTTCCGTTCGTCTGTCGAAAGCACGCTAACTTCCGAAGGAGTAAAGCCAGACGCTTGAAATTTTGCACAAATACTTCTAATTAGTGTTTTGTTTTGATATAGCTGCCATATAAACCGATCTGGGGTCTTGACTTCTTGAGCCTCTAGAGTGTGCAATTCTTATCCGATTGGAATAAAATTTTGCACGACGTGTTTTATTATGATATCCAACAACTGTGCTAAGTATGATTCAATTCGCTTCATAATCTGATATAGCTGTCATATAAACAGATCTGGGGACTTGACTTCTTGAGCTTCTAGAGTGCGCAATTATCCGATTTGGCTGAAATTTTGTATGACGTATTTTATTCTTACTTGCAACAACTGTGGCAAATAAGGTTCAATGCGGTTCATAACATGATATAGCTGTCATATAAACCGATCTGGGATCTTGAACTCTTGAGCCTCTGGAGGTCGTAATTATTATCCGATTTGCCTGAAATTTTGTACAACGGATCCTCTCATGACCATCAACATACGTGTTTATTATGGTCTGAATCGGTCGATAGCCCGATACAGCTCTCTATTTTACTTCTTGAGCCCCCAAAGGGCGCAATTCTTATTCGAATTGGCTGACATTTTACACAGGTCTCCAACATATAATTTAATTGTGGTCTAAACCGGATCATATCTTGATATCGCTCTAATAGCAGAGCAAATCTTTTCTTATATAATTTTTTGCCTAAGAAGAGATGTCGGAAAAAGAACTCGACAAATGCGCTCCATGGTGGGGGGTATATAAGATTCGGCCCGGCCGAACTTAGCACGCTTTTACTTGTTTAACTTGAGTTAATCTAACGCGCTGTGTAGCTTTATTGATCTCATCGACATTTGTCGTTGTCTACAATGTTGCACATTTCATATTACCACTAAATTTTGCATAAAAAAGGGCAAAGAAGAAGGAAATAAAAATAGCATTTGATTATTTATACCCAATTCAGTTAATTGCTTACAAATGCTCAATACACCTTTTTCCACTTGGTAAGAAAACGATTAAAATCCAATAAAAACAGTGCGAAGCCACATGCAGCTTCTCTCTTAATTCGATTGCTACAATGTAGTCAATCTGTTGAGGCCACTACATGCCAAGCCACAGTACGCCACACCAGTGGCTACTAAATGATGTCATAAACGATTGAATAGGTCGTTGTGCCAAAAGCCGTAAGTGCTGATAGGAGTGCGAGTCCAATATTGAGATATTATAATTTTTACTTGTTTGGGGACTTGGTTGATCAACTGGTTGTCTGTGTATCCTTTTTGATGTCAATATTGAACTGTGCAATCTGAGTGGCAACAGGTTGCACATTGTTCGTTGTGCGTAGTCTAGCGTAATCTGGATGGAGGTTTTTTTTGTTGTTGGCTTAAGATCAACATGCTGCTTTTCCGTATATGTCTACGCTTAATTACTGGGGGGATCGCATTAAGCAGCTTATAAACATTTTGGTCATTAAATCGGGTCATAAAAATATGATTGAGTTGTAAATTTTGTACCGATGAGTTTTTATTTTATCAGCTTTAGCTCTTTGGTCGTTGTTGCATTTAAAACCATTTGGGATTAGACATGAAAATATGTGGTCGAACAACTTGCTGCTTGATACAGTGTTGTCAAAGCTGTGTCAGGTTAGGTAAGGTTTAACTGGCCGTCTGGCATCAGACTCACTTGGACGTTTTCGTCCATTGTGATACCACAAGAACCGGAGAAGGGAGATTTTTAGTTTCTACCGTCGAAACATCCTGATCGCTTTAAAAAGCCCAACAAGTAAGCTCAAGAAATTAGAATTTAAAGTAGAACTCCTTCTGACTGCCAGTGCGGGATACACTTACAATGGATGTTCTGGACTCTCTTCTTCTTCCACGTCCACAATTTGAGGTATCTTATAAAACATTTGGTTTTTGGAAGAAGTTATTGGAAATATATCACAAAATTTTCACTCAATATATACAATTGCCGATTTTAAAAAACAAAAAACAATGTCAACTGATCTCTTTCTATCAAAATATTGGTTGGAAGCTTCAGAGTGATGCAGCCTATTGTGCGTTCTCTCCGGCATTTGGCTCGCAGGCATGTGAAATGCTAATTGACAACCAGCCTCAAGACGCTGCAGTTTTTTTCGAGGGACGAGGTTCACTTTCACATTTCCGGCTACGTCAATAAGTAAAAAATACCTTATTGAAGTGGTGTATACCCGCGTAATCTTCACCAGAAGCCTCTTCATTGTGAACTAGTTACTGTCAGGTGTACTATGTCGGTAATGGGAATAATTGCCAACATACGATTTATATGCTGCAAAGAGTGGCCACGAGTTTCAAAACTCGACTTAATCAGTATATGCACAATGGGGGTTGCCATTTACCCGATGCCATTTTCAAGACTGCATGAAAATAAACAAGGAAAAATGCATGGATATATTTATTATCAAAATTTATTATAAAACTACTATATCCATATTAATATCCAAATATAGTCCGATCTTCATCATATTTGATTGCGATGCCGAGAAGCTCTATACAAGTAACAGCTCGAAATTTCAGCTAAATTGGGAAATAGTGCGCCTTTCGTGTGATTAAGCTCTAATTGGGTGATCGAGCTATATGACAGCTATTTCTAAATATGATTCGATCTGGACCATTTGGTGTTGGATATCGGGTGCCTTAAAGCAGCTCACTATTTCAAATTTCTGCAAAATTGGAAGATAAATGCTCCTTTTATGATTTTTAGTCCCTGAAGATCGGTCCCTATGGCAACTTTATCTAAATATAGCCCGATCTGGACTAATGTGGGGACAAATGTTGGGAGTCTTGATCCAACTCAAGTTTCGCTGTTCCAAATTTCAGCGAAGTCGGGTAATAAATGCTCCTGTTATAGGCCTAATATGCGCAAATCGGTCTATATGGTAGCTATATCCCAATATGTTCCGATCTGAACCTTTTTTGGTTCGGATTTTGGCGGGCCTAATTTCACTCACTATGCCAAATTTCAGCGAAATCGGGTAATAAATGCGCATGTGGGATATAGGCTGAAGACTCTACATCGCCAGATCGGTCTATATGGCAGCTATATCCAAATATAGTCCGATGTGGTCCATTCAAGAACTTTACCTGCGTATAGAAGAAATACGACGACTCCAAAAACAACAACTGAAATACTTTTGTTTTTATTGATCTTTCAAGTAAGTAAGTTTCTCTGGCACACCCTGTACAAATAAAGTACAAATATATTTATATGTATATAAGACTAGCTCAACCGGGCCAGCTCCGCCGCCCCTTCTTTTACTCTATGTGGAGCAAAATTATCCTTGAAATAATTATTTTCGACAATCAAAGAGCTTTTAGTGAAATGCCATGTTATGAAAATAGTATATGTATATCGCTTGACTAACAGTATAACAATATAAATGCCTTTATCTGAATACCATATGATCTTTATTGGTCTGTGAATTCGCTCGGCGGTTTTAGAGTCATCGAAGTTTGGATGTTCAATGTACTCCATTCTTAAAGACTTTATTTGAGCCCGATATTCTCATGGGGACTTTGGCATAAGGCATTTGGTAAGGTGGTCCCCCAGACACTTAGCCCTAAAAAAAATCAGCATCGTGCTCTACCAGTAATACCATTTATTTAAACCCCATATTGCCATTGGATTAAAGGGAGTTAATTGGATGAGGCGTCTCCCAAACGCATGGCCCCAAAATTGGTAATCAAATTCGTTTCTCAAATACCTTTCATTTGAGCCACATATTGGCATGGTCGGTAAATTTATACTCTTTGGGGCGTATTTTAGGGAAGGGGCGGTGCCCCAAATACATGGTCACACATTTGGATATCAGATTCGTATTCTACTCCCAAATACCTTTATTTTAGCTACATATTTCGATTGTCAGTAAATAAATGCTGTTTGTGGGGTGTTTTGGGGGGAGGTGTAGACCCTCATTTGAGTCCATATTTCCATAGTCGCAAAATATGTCCGGTTTGGGGGGTGTTTTGGAGGAAGGGATGGCCGCTCAGTGACTTGGCCCTGAAAATATATATCAGATTTGTGTTCAACTCCTATACGTCCTATTTGGGTACTGTTATGAGGGTGGGGTGGCCCCATAGACACTTTTTCTCGAATATTTATGTCAGATTCGTACTTTACTTTCAAAGACCTTTCATTTGAGCTCCATATTACTATGGTAGTACATTTGTCTTCTTTGGGGAGGTCCCACATTTGGATATCGCCATCGTATTCTAGACTCAAATACCTTTAATTAGAGCCCCATATGGCCCCCCCGATCAGCTATCAAAAAATGTAGTACCCCATTTTCACCACGGATCAATATATAAACCATCTGTAAAAATTCAAAGAAAATCGGTTCAGAAGTTTTTGAGCTATGCGGAATAGATAAACAATCAAACCAACAAACACAAATTGATTTTTATACCCTCCACCATATGATGGGGGGTATACTAATTTCGTCATTCTGTTTGTAACTACTCGAAATATTCGTCTGAGACCCCATAAAGTATATATATTCTTGATCGTCGCGACATTTTATGTCGATTTAGCCATGTCCGTCCGTCCGTCTGTTTGTCGAAAGCACGTTAACTTCCGAAGGAGTAAAACTAGCAGCTTGAAATTTTGCACAAATACTTCTTATTAGTGTAGGTCGGTTGGTATTGTAAATGGGCCGTATCGGTCCATGTTTTGAGTGCGCCTCTAGAGTGCGCAATTCTTATCCGATTGGGACGAAATTTGGCACGACGTGTTTTTTTATGATATCCAATAACTATTACAAGTGTGGTTCAAATCGGTCCATGTTTTGATATAGCTGCCATATAAACCAATCTTGGGTCTTGACTTCTTGAGCCTCTAGAGTGCGCAATTCCTATCCGATTAAAACAAAATTTTGCACGACGTGTTTTGTTCTGATATCCAATAACTATGCCAAGTATGGTTCAAATCGGTCCATAACCTGATATAGCTGCCATATAAACCGATCTTGGGTCTTGACATCTTGAGCCTCTAGAGTGCGCAATTCGTATCCGAATGGGATAAAATTTTGCACGACGTATTCTGCTATGATATCCAACAACTGTGCCTAGTATGGTTCAAATCTTTCCATAACCTGATATAGCTGCCATATAAACCGATCTTGGGTCTTGACTTCTTGAGCCTCTATAGTGCGCCATTCTTATGTGATTGGAATGAAATTTTGCACGACGTGTTTTGATATGATATCCAATAACTGCGCCAAGTCTGGTTCAAATCGGTTCATAACCTGAGATAGCTGCCATATAAACCGATCTTGGGTCTTGACTTCTTGAGCCTCTTGAGTGCGCAATTCTTATCCGATTGGGTTGAAATTTTGCACGACCTATTTTGTTATGATATCCAACAACTGCGCCAAGTATGGTTCTAATCGGTCCATAACCTGATATAGCTGCCATATAAACCGATCTTGGGCCTTGATTTCTTGAGCCTCTAGAGTGCGCCATTCTTATGCGATTGGAATGAAATTTTGCACGACGTGTTTTGATATGATATCCAATAACTGCGCCAAGTGTGGTTCAAATCGGTTCATAACCTGATATAGCTGCCATATAAACCGATCTTGGGCCTTGATTTCTTGAGCCTCTAGAGTGCGCAATTCTTATCCGATTGGGATGAAATTTTGCACGACGTATTTTGTTATGATATCCACCAACTGTGCCAAGTATGGTTCAAATCATATAAACAGATCTGGGGTCTTGACTTCTTGAGCTTCTAGAGGGCGCAATTATTATCCTATTTGGCTGAAATTTTGCATGACGTATTTTATTCTTACTTCTAACAACTGCGATATAAACCGACATGGGATCTTGACTTCTTGAGCCTCTAGAGGTCGCAATTATTATCCGATTTGCCTGAAATTTTGTACGACGGATTCTCTCATGACCATCAATATACGTGTTTTTTATGGTCTGAATCGGTCTACAGCCCGATACAGCTCCCATATAAATCGATCTCTCTATTTTACTTCTTGAGCCTCCAAAGGGCGCAATTCTTATTCGAATTGGCATGGACATTTTACACAGGTCTCCAACATATAATTTAATTGTGGTCCAAACCGGACCATATCTTGATATCGCTCTAATAGCAGAGCAAATCTTTTCTTATATCCTGTTTTACCTAAGAAGAGATGCCGGGAAAAGAACTCGACAAATGCGATCCATGGTGGAGGGTATATAAGATTCGGCCCGGCCGAACTTAGCACGCTTTTACTTGTTATATATAAGATGAAAATGTCCTTTATTAACAATTAAAGTATATGTATATATTCTATATATAAAAGAGATGCATAACTGACTGATCATCGCCCAGATAAAACGGCTAAAGCTAGAATAATGAAATTTTGTACGAATATTTGTCTTGTTTCACAGGCACGGGAAAGGTGATATTCGTACGTTTAGGTACCAAAAAGTAGGAAATGGTACATATTTGCCCAGAGCGAACGGAAAGGGCTAGAACTTTGTTCTTGGGTTCAAATAAAAGAGCGTTTAGAAAAAATGAAGGTTTGGTTAAAACTAGGGCACTGGAGACTATTCTAAATATCCGACCCATTGACATACAGATTAAATGTGAGGCAGCCACTGCGGCAATGAGACTTAAGGAGATCGCCGTATAATCGAGGGAAATCTGGAAGAAGTTTTCGATCGTATACTTGAGACGACACTTGAGGTCGAGTGCGAAGCACTGGTGCCAGCGGAACAGTCCTGGACTGAAGGAACCCTAGTATTGCCGTCTGGAAGATCATGTTATACGGATGGATCAAAGCTAGGTGACGGAGTGGGCCTGGGGGTTTACTTTGAGAACCCAGGGACTGAGATCTGTTTTAGACTGCCTGACCATAATACGGTTCTGCAGGTGGAGATCCAGGCGATCACGGAATGCATGAGGTGGTGTGGTACTGACGCGAGGACGTCGAGTGGGAAAATCTTTACGGCAATATGGACAATAACAACCAGGACGGTAAGATAATAGTCTTGGAGTTTAAGAAGCAGATGAACGCCTTCTCTGAGGATGGCTCAATCCGCATCGATTGGGTGCCGGACCATAATGGAGTAAGGGCGAATGAAAGTGCAGACGATTTGGCAGTGCCGACAATAAACTTGCTTAATCCATTGCTTTTCTGCGTAGTCCGATTTAAGGGCGTGGGCGACAAAGGCGCATGCAACACTCTGGAACAGCGAAACAGTCGGTAGGACGTCGAAAATCCTATGGGGTGATCCGGATCGTGAGAGGACGAGGCTATTACTGAAAGGAAGTAAGAAGGAGCTCAATATAGCTTTTGGTGTCGTAACGGGACACATAAGACTACGAGCTTACTTATGCAAAATCGGTGCGGCAAGCGACAGCATGTGTAGGGCATGTGGGGAAGATGAAAAGACGTTGGAGCATTTACTATGCCATTGCCCGGCTTTCACGATTAACAGACACCGGTACTTATGTGGAGACACGATACCAGACATTAACCTTAGGGGAGTGGTATGAAAACAATTAAAGATTTTGTAAGTAGCACGGGATTCCTAATTGGGTAACTATACGAGTTTTTAGAAATTTGTACATTTAGGTACTAACAAAAGTGCCAAAAAGGTACGAAAAGGCGAACTTTGTTCAGGGCGGATGGATAGAGGTAGAATTTTGAAATTTGATTTAAAGGACATCTGGTGCAAAAGGGTGAGGGTGAAAAGAAAAATGGTGAAATAATACTTTTAAAGAAAGAAAACCTACGTTTAGTACCGTAATTGGTACCATTTGGTAATTTCTATGCAGTTGGTGGCAGAGGTCTGAAATTTGGTATGTAGGTAAAACTTAGAAATATATGATGGCTGACTACATGATTTTTTCACAATTGGAACTTTTTGGTACCCAAATTGGTACTATTTGGTCCTTTCTTTATAGATGGAACTAGTGGTCCGAAATTTGGCATCTAGGTACAACATGATCTATTCACAACTTTTTCATTTTGGCACTTTCTTTACAGATTGAGCTAGAGGTCTGAAATTTGGCATACAGATACAAGTGGGAAATATATTATTGGTGACTAAATAATCCATTAAAAATTCTTACATTTTGGTATCAAAAAGTGCAAAATATCACAAAATAGCTTATCTTCGCCTACTAGACTGGAAGATGTTTTTTGTTCGTATATTTAGGCACTCTAACGTACTAAATGGTATTTTCTCAACGATATGATCTGAAGCTCTTAACATTGGGATACACTTACACTTTTATTATAAATTTTGAACGAGCAGAAATTTTTTTCAAAATCGTACATTTAGGTACTAAAACATAGAAAATGGTACATTTATTACGAATTGAGCTAATGCACTCAAAATAAGGATTCATATATACCTTGACAATATATATTGGGCGACTTAACAATTTTTTCCGATGTATTGTTATTCCTGGTACTATAACAGATTTTTGAAATTTTATGCAAAATTATTACAAAACTTCACAATCTTACAACCTAGGAAGTCCTACACTAAAAACGGGGTATCAAAAACGGCGGTAGTGAATACAATAAAATGTGACCAATAGTAAAAGTTAAGTGTGAACATAGAGCATCACAGCGGAGTTTCCATGCTACTTCTCCCGTCGGACGCCTTCTCAGGCGAACCAAATAGTTAGCACCAGCAGCCGTTTGCACGCATACGAATACGAACACCATGCAATAGAGTCGGCAGCGTATGAGCCAAAATGCTTGCTAAAACAGCAGCACTATGTTTGCTGAAACAGCAGTAATGCCTGCTTTCTCTTTTTCAGCAAACAACAACTGTTGTTTTAACAATCATTTTTGCTGTTTTGGATAATAAATTTCGTGCAATAGAGTCGGCAGCGTATGAGCCAAAATGCTTGCTAAAACAGCAGCACTATATTTGCTGAAACAGCAGTAATGCCTGCTTTCTCTTTTTCAGCAAACAACAACTGTTGTTTTAACAATCATTTTTTTTAAATTTCGTTGAGAGTACTTACTAAATAACGCTCATCTAATGTCTAGCAATATACCCGTATATCAAACCAAGACCTTACAAATTTATAACTTAAAAATTCTGTTCTATAATGTGCATGGCCTTGAAACTAATATGATATATGCAGAATTTTTCAAATATGTAAGCGAGTTTGACGTAATTTCTTACATGATACATGATACTTACATTCTTACATAGATATACGTTATCTGCCCGGATAAAATAGAACTATTTCAAAGACACTTCAAAAGCTGTACTTTACACTGGCAGCCTGCAACAAGAAATAGTCGATTTGGAAGAGGAATCGGTGTTACTATTGTATAATTGGTGTAGAAACATATACACAAAATATCGGTCTCCAATATACATATGTAGATATAACAACAGATATAATACAAACTGCATTCATATAAAAATTCATAACAATAATTTCAGCCTTATTCCACGTTATATGCGATCTGTTATCTGGAATGAAGATTTCGAAAAACTATGCATGCTTTTAAAGTAACTCGATATTGAAAACCCAATAATAATTGGTGACCTAAATATCAGAATTGTTTCTATGCAAACGAAAAATTACGAAATATATAGATCAAAGTATTAAGCGGGATTGGAAGGATGAAAAGATGAAGAAGTGAATAGGAAGGGGAGAAACTTTATTGATTGTTTTTATGACAATGGCTTATTAGTGGCGAACGGAATGACCAAAGTGGACGCAAATGGTGAATTTACATTTTTTAGCTCAGTTGGAACTTCAGAAAATGGTGAATGTGCTGCCTTGCAGAACTTTCTTTCACATATTTACGAATTTAAAATTAAAGTTAGTCAGATCCCATGACTATAAAATTAACATTAAATACAAGTTTGAATAAGGAGAAATAAAATATGAATTTGCTTCTATAAAAACTAAAGTGGAAAATGGATAAATAGCCAAAGTACCAAGCTAAAATCGTGGAGTTGCATGTGGATAAAATGTCTTAAACTTCTCTGATATAACAAATTTAATATAAGGATGCCTCGAATTTTTAGTTTAAAAGCTCATTCGATTTTGAGAAGAAAGAAAAAATGCGAAGAAAAGAAAAAATAACTTAACATCTATTGTCCATATGAACAGGTTAAAAAAGTAAGGAACTTATGCTTTTCTTGTAAACGTCAAAGCCGCACTTAACAATGTGTCGATAAAATACATGATATATATAAACTGAACGATATTTGAGTATCAACGTAGATGGTACAATTTATGAAAATTGTAAAGACACACAGTTAACGATATGGACAGAAAGGATTTCTCCTATTCTTGTGTATAATCAAACATTTTAATTTGTTAGGGTTTAAGAGGAGACCATTCGCCCGGGCCCATCTACACACATTGCGAAGATCACTATTGAGGTTCACGATGGTCAGATTAATATCATTCAAATGGCTACTCTAGTAAATTTGAACGTCGTCTGCGTACTTGTGCATTCGGCTATGAGTCAGTTGGTCAGAAAAATCATTAGCATACATTGAAGAAATAAGTGGACCAATAATCTATCCTTGGGGAACACCTTTTCCTACTGCTAATAGTTGCGATCTCGGGGTCCCTACGTACACCGATTGTGATCTATTAGTGAGGTAGGACATTAGAAGTCTATTTGACGTACTAGAGAAACCGAAAAAATGGTGAAGTTTGAAGAAAACATTCCGATGTTAAATCAAAATATTGTAAAAACAATTTAATTTGCAATTTGTATTCATTTGACTGAAAACAAAAACGGCTGATCTCTTTATATTACAATATGTCAGAAGGAACAGATCACGCTCTAAACTAAAAAATTACATGTGCTATTTTCAAATAGGATTTTCACAACTTTAGTTTTATATGTATCACACGACATGTACATCTCTACACGTGCTAAATTTTACATGTCTTTTACGTACAGTAAAATAGCCGTAAGGGCAATAACTACCATGACGGTAAGATCACGAACAGTCTTGGAATTTAAGAAGGAGATTAACGCCTTCTCTGAGGATGGCAAAATCGGCATCGTTTGTTTGCCGAGCCATAACAGAGTAAGGGGGAATGAAGGGGCAGACGATTTGACAAGAAGACTGCCGTCAATAAACTTGGTTAACCCCAAGCCTTTCGGGTCGACGCAGTCCTTGTTAAGGGCTTGCTCGAGAAAAGCACATGTAACACTGTGGAACAGCAAAACGGTCGATGGGATGGCGGAAATCCTATGGGGTGATCCGAATCGTGAGAGGACGAGGCTATTACTGAAAGGAAGTTAGAAAGAGGTCAGTATGGCTTTTGGTATCATAACTGGACACATAGGACAACGGACGCACTTATGCAAAATTAGTGCGGAGAGTGATAGCACGTGATGAGACGTTGGAACATTTCCTATGTCATTATCCGGCTTTCGCGGCTAAAATACACCGGTGCTTAGGTGGGGACGCAATACGAGACATGAACCAACTAAGGATTTTGTAAGCGGCACGCAATTTCTAACTTAAAGTTTTTTTATCGGGGTTACTTTTCAGTTTTTAGAACGCACATCAAGCCGATTACTAGCTTAGGTGTATGTCCATAGTTTTATGGGGCTGATTAATATTCGCACTCATTTTGCTATACCATGTCCAGTTGAGCATTGTAGGCCTTAAAATAAAAATTGTTCACAAAATTCATTCTTTTTTATACCCACCACCGAAGGAAGGGGGTATATTCATTTTGTCATTCCGTTTGGAACACATCGAAATATCCATTTCCGACCCTATAAATTATATATATTCTTGATCAGCGTAAAAATCTAAGACGATCTAGACATGTCCGTCCGTCTGTCTGTTGAAACCACGCTACATTCTTCAAAAATAAAGATATTGATCTGAAACTTTGCACACATTCCTTTTTTGTCCATAAGCAGGTTAAGTTCGAAGATGGACTATATCTTGATATAGCCCCCATATAGACCGATCCGCCCATTTAGGGTCTTAGGCCAATAAAAGCCACATTTATTATCCGATTTTGCTAAAATTTAGGACTGTAAGTTGTCTTAGGCCCTTCGACATCCTTCATCAATTTGGCCCAGATCGGTCCAGATTTGGATATAGCTGCCATATAGACCGATCTCTCGATTTTAGGTTTTGGGGCCATAAAAAGCGCATTTATTGTCCGATGTCGCCGAAATTTGGGACAGTGAGTTCTGTTAGGCCCTTCGACATTCTTCTTCAATTTCACTGAAATCGGTCCAGATTTGGATATAGATGCCATATTGACCGATCTCTCGATTTAATGTTTTGGGCCCATAAAAGGAGCATTTATTGTCCGATGTTGCCGAAATTTGGGACAGAGAGTTGAGTTATGCCCCTCCACATATTTCTGCAATTTGGTCTAGATCGATCAAGATTTGCATATAGCTGCCTTATAGACCGATATTTCGATTTAAAGTCTTGGCCCCAAAAAAGGCGCATTTATAATCCGATTTAACTTAAATTTGACACAGTGACTTATGTTAGGCTTTTCGACATCCATGTTGTAATGGTTCAGATCGGTTAATTTTTAGATATAGCTACTAAAAAGACCAATATTTTGTTATACACAATTGAACAATGAGTTGTACTTATTAGTATTTGGTCCAAATCGGATCATATTTCGATATATATTGCTATGGGACATAAGGTATGCAATTTTAACCGGATTTTCATGAAAGGTGGTTTATATATATACCCGAGGTGGTGGGTATCCAAAGTTCGGCCTGGTCGAACTTAACGCCTTTTTACTTGTTTGACATTTATTCTTAAAACATGAACCGTGCTTTAAGAGAAGAACAATTCTGAAATGAGATGAATTTACTTATGGCTATCAGCAAACCGTATTTGGTAGATGAAGAAAGGTGTGAATTATATTACAAACGGCCATGCACTTAGCCACTGGTTTCAAAAAGATGACTCATTCCCTGTATGTTCACAAATGTGTTTATTGTCGTCTTTGGTAAAGTTTTTTGACATTTACTTAAATTTTAGTACCACGGTTTTTTTGTTTGATGTTTGACATTTAGGCAGGAGCATGTGTGTCATTTCCGTTGACTTAAATCGCCTTCTGGTAAAATAGCAATTGCATTAATGGGCGCTAAGTACAAGCAATAAAACCTATTGGTATGCATGAAAGGGAAATGTACATAGAAACAAGTCAAAGCGTGATAAGTTCGGCCGGGCCGAATCTTATATACCCTCCACCATGGATCGCATTTGTCGAGTTCTTTTCCCGGCATCTGTTCTTAGGCAAAAAAGGATATAAGAAAAGAGTTGCTCTGCTATTATTATATTATTACATGTTGGAGACCTGCGTACAATGTCAGCCAATTCGAATAAGAATTGCGCCCTTTGGGGGCTCAAGAAGTAAAATAGAGAGAACGATTTATATGGGATCTGTATCGGGCTATAGACCGATTCAGACCATAATAAACACGTTTGTTGATGGTCATGAGAGGATCCGTCGTACAAAATTTCAGGCATATCGGATAATAATTGCGACCTCTAGGGGTCAAGATCCCAGATCGGTTTATATGGCAGCTATATCAGGTTATGGACCGATTTGAACCATACTTGGCACTTTTGTGGGATATCATAACAAAACACGTCGTGCAAAATTTCATTCTGATCGGATAAGAATTGCGCACGCTAGAGGCTCAAGAAGTCAAGACCCAAGATCGGTTTATATGGCAGCTATATCAGGTTATGGACCTATTTGAACTATACTTGGCACAGTTGTTGGATATCATAACAAAACATGTCGTGCAAAATTTCATCCCAATCGGATAAGAATTGCGCACTCTAGAGGCTCAAGAAGTTAAAACCCAAGATCCGTTTATATGGCAGCTATATCAAAACATGGATCGATATGGCCCGGTTACAATACCAACCGACCTACACTAATAAGAAGTATTTGTGCAAAATTTCAAGCGGCTAGCTTTACTCCTTCGGAAGTTAGCGTGCTTTCGACAGACAGACGGATGGACGGACGGACAGACGGACGGACATGGCTAGATCGACATAAAATGTCGCGACGATCAAGAATATATATACTTTATGGGGTCTCAGACGAATATTTCGAGTAGTTACAAACAGCATGACGAAATTAGTATACCCCCCATCTTATGGTGGAGGGTATAAAAATATTACGAAAATTTTTTCAATTCAAAATTTAATTGCAAATAAAAATATTTTCAATTAAGAAATTAATTGAATCCATCTTTTTTAATTGAATTCTAATTTTTTTCAATTACGATAGCGATAGAAGTTTTTGAAATTTTCAACCAAAAATGAATTTTTCAATAATTTTTTTTAATTAAATCTGAAAGAAATTTTATGTATAAAAAGTAATTTAAAATTTTGTCTTTTTCAATTAAACAATAACGACTTTCACCACTTTTTTTTGTAACTCGATTCATTTACCAATTCATTGAAAACGGCTGAATTATAAAGGGGAAATAGCTGCTTTCATTGAATTGGCGAACGAATCGAGTGACAAAAGGAAAAAAATTTGAGTGGTGTAGTCAATACCTTCTTCCTATTTTTATTAATTGAATCGGAAACTTGTTTACATCCTAGAGCACTGTTATGACCGTCCATTTTTGAAAAATGTATTAATTATCAAATTTTTGATAAATACTTTCTAAATGTAGAACATGAAACTCCTTTATAAACAGTCTTTCGACTAGCTTTTTAAATTTCGAGAAGCAGTTCTAATCTTATTCACTATCAAAAGATGCATATTAATGGCATATCGGCTTCTTTAGCATCGATTTAATTATACCATATTCTAGATAAATGTTTTCCTGTTTCCCCAATGTATAAAAAATATATATTAATTACTATTAGTTCGGTACTCTTTCTTATGATATAAGGGAAGCAATATTTTCCGCTGCATTTTTGGAAAAAAAACCCGGAGGTGTTTGTTTCTAAAGAGTGATCATGGCCCAAACTTAAACCTCAAATTCGTGTTGCAGGAGTTTCACATATGTGAACCATATTGCATCAAAATCGATGGTGCGCCTTATACAGCGGAATTTTCGCAAACATTTTAATAAAACATTTGCATATTTGCAATTAAAGTTTTAATTGATCCAAATAAAAACTTATTTGGTCAAATTAATTAATTGATCCAATCAAAAAAAAAAAAAAAAAAAAAATTGGATATTTCGGGAATCATCAATCATATTTTTTATTGGGTCAATTAAAAACTTCATTGAAATTTTTAAAATTTCAATCACTTTTTTAATTGAATCAATTAAAAAATACATTGAAAATTTCAATCATTTTTTGAATTGAAAATACAAATTTTTTTAATTCAAAATAAATTTTTTGTTGAATTGAAATTTTATTCAATCACCTTTTTCAAAAAGTGCGATTGATATTATCATTTTCGTGATTGAAGCAGTTTCCATTAAAAAATTAATTAGATCAATTCATTTTGTGATTGATACCGAATTTCATTTTTTTTCTGTGTAGAAAAAATTTTGACTCACGGTATTACAAACTTTAAAGTCCCTAACATAATTCCTATCGAAAATAGCCTTAGAGAGAATATTAGCCTCAGAACTCTTGTCCTCTAATGATGGAAAGGTCTCATCCGAAATCTTCAATATCTGATCTCTTCCCACAAATGTTAATTACGAATAATTCCCTCATTATGGCAACTATCACATGTACGGTTACGTAGGAGTCCCCCCATTATAAATGATGTCATAAATTAGTAATACTTCCTCTTCTTTTCAAAGTGTTATCTGTTATCAGCAGAGTGTTGGTGAAAAGTCACTCACTCCGAACACAAATACAACTCGTCCATTCATTCATTCATTTGCTCATTTACTACGACTTTAGACGTTATCAGGATATAAAAACCAATCGAATTAACATAAACCGATTATGAGAGTCATTTCAAAAATATATTCAATTATATCTGCCTCTAAGGCAGTGGACGACGTCTGCAGAAACACCCTCTCTTTCTCTACCATCACCTGACAGCGTGCACAGAGTGTGGCCGCACAAACCCACCTGTTTGGAATCTAAAACTGACAAAACATCACATCACAGCGTCTCACCTAACAATGCAACAGCACGACATCGGAGTCGTCTTATCAACACCTTTAGCCGTTGTTTATGGCCAACAAAAACGGCGGAAAGCCAAAAAGACCAATTGTGATTAACAGTCTAACACCTTTTCGAAGTCTTCTCCCATCGGTCAGAAAACCAATGCGAGGCGGCATTCATCCAGCTCTAATAATATCACCTTTAAATACCAAACAACCAACGAAAGAAAAAACACCTAAAAAACATTTTTATGATGTTCCCATTTTGTTGACATGATTAGGAAAAAATAAAATAAAGAAAGAACAGACTTAACTAGAGGCGCAATAACAATGCCCTCAACTGCCAAACAACAGCATCAATAGTTGTTTGTGACCATCCATAAAGTGTGATCGGCATACTTCTCACCTGAAGGCAATTAATGGCTAACAAAAGAAACCCAAAAAACCTTAAAATAAGCCATAAATTTAATATGGCTCTCACACTGCTCTTCTATGAGCGCTTATTTGTTAGAACACTACTATCGCCCATTTAAAGCCTTTCCAGACAGAAAATTGGATCGGAAATATTTGCATAGTCCGCAGATGTACATTCCAAACTTGTAATTTGAGAAATATTTTTATAGTGAGTTTTTTATTTGAAATCATTAAGAAAAATCTGATAATATTGTATTCTGGAAACGTTTAAAATCCAAATATAAGTTATAATCGAAGTTTGCTTATCTACTATATCGCAAATGGGGTGGTATTTTCCAATAAAATTTTGTTTGCAATCTTGAAAACTTCAATTCCACTAGTAAATATGCAATAAACGAAAGCTTTTGCCAAATAAAAGATGGAAAATATCGATTATGCATAAAAATCTGGACAATCGACATTTTATATCCGAATACATGAAAAAATGTTTGCTGCTTAAGCAAAAAATTACTGAGTGTAAACACTGAATATATATTTCTACTAATATTGTATTTACGTTTTTATAACCTCCACCTTAAACCTAACCTAACCTACCCTCCACCTTAGGATGGGGGGTATACTAGTTTCGTCACTCACCCAACAAAGTATAAATAGTCTTGACCGTTTTGATATTCTTAGTGAGAAAACGTTTGCTGCTTTAGCAAAAAATTACTGAGTGTAAGCATTGAATATATATTTCTGTTAATATTTACGTTTTTATACCCTCCACCAAAGTATACTAGGGTATACTAGTATCGTCACTACGTTTATAACACATCAAAATATGGATCTGAGACCCAACAAAGTATATATATATTTTAGATCGTTCTGACATTCTAAGTCGATTTAGCCATGTCCGTCCGTCTGTCTGTTTGTCAAAGCACGCTAACTTTCGTAAGAGTAAAATTTGAAATTTTGTGCAGGTCTGTTGGGATTGTAAATGGATTATATCGGTCCATGTTTTGATATAGCTGTCATGTAAATCGATCCTGTATCTTGATTTCTTGAGCCTCTCGAGGGAGCAATGCTTATCCAATTTGTCAGAAATTTCGCGTAAGATGTTTTGTTATGACTTCCAACAACTGTGCTAAGTATGGTCAACATCGGTTCAAAGCCTGATACAGCTGCCATATACACCGATCTCGGATCTTGCTTTCTTGAGCTTCTAGTGGGCGCAATTCCAAACCGATTTGGCTGAAATTTTGCTCGTAGTGTCTTGTTATGACTTCCACCAATTATGCTTAGTACGGTTAGTACGGTATAAATCGGTTCATAATCTGATATAGCTGCCGTATAAAACGATATTCGTTTTTGGTTTCTTGAACTTTAACAGTGCGCAGTTCTCATCCGATGTAGCTGAACTTAACAAATGCGATTCATGGTGGAGGGCATATAAGATTCGGCCCGACCGAACTTAGCACGCTTATACAATACTTGTTATACTACTAATTTCGTCTTTCTGTTTGTAACACCTCGAAATATGCGTCTAAGACCCCATAAACTATATATATTCTTGATCGTCATGTCATTTTAAGTCGATCTATCCATGTCCGTCCGTCTGTCTGTCGAAAGCACGCTAACTTTCGAAGGATTAAAGCTAGCCGCTTGAAATTTTGCAAAAATACTTTTTATTAGTGTAGGTCGGTTGGTATTGTAAATGGGCCAAATCGGTCCATGTTTTGATTTAGCTGCCATATAAACCGATATTGGGTCAAAACTTCTTGAGTCTCTAGAGGGCGCATTTCTTATCCGATTGGAATGAAATTTTGTACGTAGTGTTTTGGTATAATTTCCCACAACTACGCTAAGTATGGTTTACATCGGTCCATGTTTTGATATAGCTGCCATATAAACCGATCTTGGGTCTTGACTTCTTGAGCCTCTAGAGTGCGCAATTCTTATCCGATTGGGATGAAATTTTGCATGACGTGTTTTGCTATGATATCCAACAGCTGTGCCAAGTATAGTTCAAATCGGTCCATAACCTGATATAGCTGTCATATAAACCGATCTTGGGTCTTGACTTCTTGAGCCTCTAGCGTGCGCAATTCTTATCCGATCAGAATGAAACTTTGCACGACGTGTTTTGTTACGATATACAACAACTGTGCCAAGTATGGTTCAAATCGGTTCATAATCTGGTATAGCTGTCATATAAACAGATCTTAGGTCTTGACTTCTTCAGCCTCTAGAGGGCGCAATTCTCATCCGATTTAACTGAAATTTTGCACTTAGTGTTTTGGTATCACTTTCAATAACTCTGCTAAGTATGGCGTAAATCGGTATAGAACCTGATATAGCATCCATATAAACCGATCTGGGAGCTTAACTTCTTGAGCATATAGAAGGCGCAAATCTCATACGATTTGGCAGAAATTTTGTACAACGGCTTCTCTCATGACCTTCAACATACGTGTCTAATATGGTCTGAATCGATTAATAGCTTGATACAGCTCCCATATAACCCTATATCCCGAATATATTTCTTGAGTCCCTACAAGGCGCAATTCTTATCCCAGTGAACTGTTATATTACACAGTGACTTCTACAATGTTCAGCATTCATTTATGGTCCGAATGCTCCAATAGCATAACAGTTCTTATTCAATATTCTATGTTTGTCTAAAAAGAGATACCAAGCAAAGAACTTGACAAATGCGATCCATGGTGGAGGGTATATAAGATTCGGCCCGAGCGAACTTAGCACACTTATATTTGTTGTTTCTACAATATACATACCTTGTTGCCTCTTCGCTAGGATAAGGTTCTATTTCACAAAATTGTTTGTCATAAGAACAAGAAACTCATGTTACCTCTTTGCATATGAGATTCGATATGTTTACTGTAAGGTGACTGCCGGCTTTTTATTGTAACTGCATTTAACGCCAACACTGTTGTCCGGGCGCTCTGTTTTATCCGGCAAATGTTGTTGATGTCAACCGGCATCCATTAAGAGATTTTTATTGAACAATTTAAATAAATCTTGAACGGCTTAAAAAGGGTTCTTTAACCTCTTCTTTTTTTTCTCCCCATATGGGTTTTATAAATTTTATTATCAATTTAGGGCTACACTCCTTTGATGATAGCATCAGATGACGAACAAAAAGAAACCAAAAGAAAAGGGAAACGAGTTACTTTGTATCCCATCTCATCAACTGGAGTTTTTTTTCTCCTTTAAGTTCACTCTGATGCGGACCCAACTGTTTTTCATCTGTCAACGGTCGGAAATAAAATCTGGTGAGGGACAGACAAGGCGTACCATCTCGGACTGAAAAGTGTCAAAACATTTTGTTAATATTAAACGCATATAAATTAGTCAAATGTTGCCTCCTTCAAAACCACATATTTTTCTACCCCAACAAACATCCTGTGGCAGTGAAGCTGTGAGATTGCCTTCAGGTGTTACGGTGTGACCATGTCATCACTAATGTGCTGTGCTAATTTCATCCACTTCGCTTTTGGATATTTTGTGTGTTATTTTTTTTAGATTGCTCGTGTGGTTGAAGCAGTGGTGAGGTCCCAAGTGTTGCCCTCACAGTTTATTGGACCGAGAAAATGGTACCCTACTGAAATAAATTATAGTTTTGGATCAATGTGTATTATGTCGTGTTATTAAACAATGTATATAAGATGTTTCGCTATTCGGTTTGCAACACATTGAAATATTTATATGCAGCCCTGCAATGTATATAGTCGATCGTAGTACAAATCGCCGATGACCAATAAATGATGTACTGTGTCCTTCTGGCAATATTATGAATTCCAGCTGATGTTTTGAAAAAATATGGCTTAAGTCCATAGGCAGTTAATGTTTGAAGGACATGATAAAGCTCTCACATATCAATGCCCTCTTACTTCGGTGCCATAAATTTCTCATTTGGCATATACAATAGACCGATCTCTGTAATAATAATTTTGTTGCGTATATGCAACATTGTGTTTATCAGAGTCTAATTTCCGTTATTTTATATATTTTTCTTTGATTCGCTCATTTTTCATTCGATTTGGCTGAAATTTTGCCTGAGGTGCTTTGTTTTAACATCCATAGCTGGGTTAAGAATGGTCAAAATCAGTTCATAACCTGATATAGCTGCCATATAAACTGACCTTGACTTCTTGAGCCTTTAGAGTGCGCAATTCTTATCCGATTTGGCTCAAATTATGCACCAAAAGGTTTGCTATTACTTCCAACATTCGTACCAAGTATGGTCCAATTGGTTTAAAACCTGATATTGCTCCCATATAAACCGATCGCCCGATTTGACTTCTTGAGCCTCTAGGGGGCGCAATTATTTAGCTGAAATGTTAAACGTGGTATTTTGTATGACTACTTTTAGTCATGACAAATACTGTCCATCTGTATCTGTTTCTCTATATATATATATAGATAGGGAAAAGTCATTGAAAGACGTGTCAAATGCGATCCAAGGTAAAGGGTATATAAGATTCGGCCCGGCAAACATAACTCGGTTTTACTTGTTTTCTGATGTTCTCGCCAGGATTCGAACCCAGGCGTTCAGCGTAATAGGCGGACATGCAAATCTATGCGCTACAGTGGCCTCCCATAACGCCAGTAGGTGAAGAGCCTGCAAAATCCATACGATTTGATGGTAATAATCATTGACCGGAATGGGGAAAAGGGGGCAGATGTAAAATGCATCACTGGATTTCCAAGCTGTAAATGCAATATTCACTTGTTCTTTAATACTCAATTGTTTTGTATCCTACCATACATAAATTGTAGCCCTTGAACCAAGACACCTTGGGCATTGACATTTTTTTTTCAGTTGATATTGAGATTAACTCTATCTCATATGTCTACTCAAATAAATTCTAGCCACGCCCATTTTCATTCGGGCATGCGAGGGTTATATAGTTTTACTGACATCGCAGACTTTTAGAACAAATGCCAACTTAAGGCATTTCCACTTGTAATATAGAAAAAAATTAAAAAATAGTTTCAATTAAGAATTTGTACATTGAAAAAAAAAAAAATTTGCTGAAATCGGTCCAATAAAGGAATTTTTATTATTGTTTAACAATTTTGCAATTTGGATTTATGATAAGCTAAAAAAATCAATTATTGTGGTTTTGCACTACACAAACGATTTTTTTAAATTGACCTTTCTTTTAATCAACTCTTTTACTGCTTCAATAAAAATAAATAATTGATATATTTCATATGAATACGAACATTTTTATTTCATTGGATTAAATTGTGTATAAAGCCTTAAAAAATTTATATATTTGTAATTCAAATATCCCAGACTTTGAAAATAGAAGAAAATTTGTCGTTTAAGAACTTTTCTCCATTGTCGGGGACATAGTCTCTAAGGGGTATTCTAAACAAATAAATTTGTATACATATTTAAAATGAATTGTAATAATTTCCAATCTTATTATTGTGCTCACAATACCACGTATTTTCGGTCCACATATGCTTCGCCCTCAGCGCCGGTTTTCAAGTGAATATAATCTCTATATGGACAATTAACTATCAAAATAAGATATTGTTAATCTTATAAAGTGTGATTTTTTAGCTTTTGTCTTTTTGGCAACACTGGTTTAAACAGCTCACGCACGTTTTGTGTTTTGTATCACCGCCAAAGGTCTTCAGTTTAGTTTATAATTTAACAACGAATGGTCTTAAAAACGAACAAAGCTTGTAAATTATTGAATTTTATTTTCAAAATGCGTGATTTGTTAAGAAAGTTCATCGCGCACTTCTTCTATTCCATCGACTTAGCTCATTTTTGGCTCAATGGGAACGTAAATAAGCAGAAATGTCGATTTTTTAACGGGATCAGGTAAAAGCATTGCAAGAGCTACCAATGCATCTAAAAAATCACAGTTTGGTGCGGTTTATGGGCTGTTGGCATCATTGAACCGTACTTCTTCCAAGATGATGCGAATCGTAACATAACTGTGAATGGTGAGTGCTACCATGAGAACAAGAGCTTGACTTGCAGACATGTGGTTCAACAAGACCGTGCCATATCCCACACAGTACGCGTAACAATAGAATGATTGAGAGGCGAGTTCGGTGAACATTTTATTTCACGTTTGGGACCGGTCAATTGGCCGCCTAGATCGTGCGATTTAACGCCTTTAGACTATTTTTGTTGGGATATGTTAAGGCTCATGTGTATACAGACAAACCCGCTTCAATTGACGCATTGGAAGACAACATTGAAAAATTTATTCGCGAGATACTGGCCGCAATGTTGGAAAGACTATGCCAAAATTGGGCTAAGCGGATGGATCATTTGAGGCGCAGTCACGTTCAACATTTGCATGAAATAATCTTCAAACATAAAATTATATGGACCGTACTATCGGTTCAAATAAAGATTGCATGTATTTTTCTGAATTTAATGTATTTTTTTGAAAAACTCTTTATGGCTCTTAAAAATCACCCTTTATATACAAATTAGTTTGTGTCTGTATATTTGTTTGTGTGTTGCGTGAAAGGGAACACAATATAATGTGGACAATTGAACAATTTATTTATTTATAATTCGTACAATTAAAAATATATTTAACGAAAGCCTTGTTTACCAACCACTTGCAATCACGAAATTGTATGTAAACAATTTTTAAAGCAATTAACACCTTGCTTGAAAAGTTTTTTATAAGACAATCCCATATTAAATGGGTCAAATTTGGGTCTATATTTCTTTCTGTGTATTAGCTGGCTTACCAATATTTTTGTGCTTTTTATTTCGAAGCATTGGGATTGATTAATAGCAGTCTAGTTTGGAATTATAAAATATGCTCAAGAATTATTGAAATTTGGACATGCTTAACTTTGCTTGTCTAAAAATGTTGACCAATAGGCTGCTTATCTTACTAAAGGTGTAGTCACCTCATGTAGAAATGCAAATCTGCCCATTTAGGAACAGGGTCCAACTTCTCACATATCACTTATCACTGTCGAATTCAAGTTAAAGCCCAATGATAAGGGACCTCCTTTTAAGCTGAGTGCGAACAGCGTGCCGCATTGTGGCACCTCTTTGGGGAAAAGTTTTTACATGCACAGAAAAAATATTGACCTAGCTTTGACCAATCAAACATGGTATGGGTCAAAAATATTTTTAACCAAGTTATTAATTGCTTTGATAATTGTCGATATTGAAATTCCATTTGCCATTGAATCATGACATGTGATTGTTTAAAAGACTATGGGGAGATCCAAATCGTGTGAAGACGAAGCTATTACTGAAAGGAGGTAAGAAGGAGGTCAGTTTAGCTCTCGGTATCATATCGGGACACATAGAACTACGAGCTCACTTATAGAAAATCGGTGCTGTAAGTGATAGCATGTACAAGGCATGCGGGGAAGATGATGAGACGTTCAAGCATTTCCTATGTCATTGCCCGCCTTTCGGGGCTAACAGATACCGGCACTTACGTGGGGACACAATACCAGACATGAACCAACTTAGGGAAGTGGTATTGAAAAAAATTAAGGATTTTGTAAGTATCACCGAATTCCTAACTTAGATTTTCTATTTCGAGGTTACTTTTTAGTATTTAGAGCGCACAACAAGCCGATTACTGGCTTTAGGGGTATGTCCATAGTGGCATAGAGCGGAATAATATCCGCATCCTCTTTTTAATATAACTTAACCTTATGTTTTACAAATTTTTAATTGCACGAATTAAAATTGTTATTGAATTACATAAACGGTATGTATTTGCTTATACAAAAAGTAAGATGATATGGCGTACTCTTTCACACACATGTAATGCGAATAGAAGTGCAAATGTCTTGATTCTCTCCCACACAATCATATTTTCATTTTGTACACTCCTGATGTAATTCAAGAGAAGACAACTGTTTGCGTGGCTAGACGAAAATAACTTTGGCAAAACAAAGCATCTAGAAAGTGAAAAATATTTTTTATCGCTTCATAAACCTCTATAAAATATATTGGAAGAGAAGAGTCTAGAAGAGTCTATACATGCGAAACGGGCCTAAAAATGTGGAATGTGTTAGAATTTAAATGAGGTATGTATTAATGCACATTCATGTTACCCTATTGTTATACCCACCACCGAAGGATGGGGGTATATTCGTTTTGTCATTCCGTTTGCAACACATCGAAATATCCTTTTCCGACCTTATAAAGTATATATATATACTTGATCGTCCTAAAAATCTAAGACTATCTAGCCATATCCGTTCCTCGGTTCGGCTGTCTGTTTAACCCTAGGATGGGCGAACTTTTTTTCTACATTGTTGAGCGGACGTGGTCTGGTCAGACCACAACTTTATAAGAGCTATAAAATGTTAATGGATTTTTTGAAATTTTATTTTTGTTCCAAAAGGGTTTAATATTTACATATTTTTTTAAATTTTAATTGTTTTAAACGATAATTAAGGACAAGCAAAAAAAAATTATGGAGATATAGTTAAGAAAACAACAGAATTCTTCGGCTTCCAAGGTCTTAAGATGACAAATTGGGAGATCAGTTCATATGGGATCTATATCTGGTAAATGACTGATTTGGGCCGCACTTGCCACGGAATATTAGAAGTCCCAAAATAACAAAAATTTCAGCCAAATCGGACAACAACGGCGGCTTCTAGAGACTCAAGAAGTCAAATTGGGAGATCGGTTTATCTGGGGCTATGTCCAAATCTGAACCGACAAAGCTTAAATCTGAACCGATATGGCAATCCCCAACGACATACATCAACAAGAAGTCCCTTGTGGAAAATTTCAATCGGATATCATTAAGGTGGAGTACTACGCGTAGCACTCATGCGTATTGAGTAACCTAATGTGTTTTCAGGTTGAGTTATATACATGCTGCTTTTGCTGTGCAAAATCAGCTTATTTATATCATTTCCAAAGTTAATTTCAATGGAAGTTTGCAATGACGTAGTTTAATATGATTTTAGTAAACGCATTCCTCTAATTCACGGACTGCAACACAATTTTTGAAAATTAAACGTATTCAAATCATATGTTTTGTGCCCTGAAACGCGTTTAAAGTTGAGAGTTGATTAACTTATTCCGTCAGATGCTTGCGTACATTTGTAGTGTAACACGCACAATAAGTGCTGCGCGAGGTATGTATTGGGTTGCCTAAAAAGTAATTGCGGATTTTTTAAAAGAAAGTAAAAGCATTTTTAATGAAACTTAGAATGAACTTTAATCAAATATATAATTGCCATTTTGTTCGATAACCTTTTGTCATCTTCCTGGCAAATTTAGTATTCCACGCTCATAGAACTTCTGGCCTTTATCTGCAAAAAACTGAGCATAGTGCGATTTTATAGCCTCCTCATTGCCGAAAGTTTTACCATTTAAGGAGTTCTGTAAAGATCGAAACAAATGGTAGTCTGATGGTGCAAGGACAGGGCTATATGGTGGATGCATCAAAAGTTCCCAGCCAAGCTCACTCAGTTTTTGGCGAGTGACCAAAGATGTGTGCGGTCTAGCGTTGTCCTGGTGGAATATGACACCTTTACGATTGACCAATTCTGGTCGCTTCTCCTTGATGGCTGTATTCAATTTGTCCAATTGTTGACAGTAAACACCCGAATTAATAGTTTGGTTCCTTGGAAGCAGCTCAATATATACCACACCCTTCCAATCCCACCAAACAGACAGCATAACCTTCTTTTGGTGGATATCAGCCTTTGAAGTGGGTTGAGCTGGTTCAACATGCTTGGACCATGATCGTTTTCAACTAACGTTGTTGTTAACTATCCTTTTTTCATCTCCAGTTATGATTCCTTTTTAAAAACGGATCGAATTCATTGCGTTTAAGGTGCATAACACAAGCGTTGATTCGGTTTGTTAAATGAATTTCTTTCAATACATGTGGTACCCATATTAAAAATGACGCCAAACGAACAAATGTAAACAAAATTTCGCGCACTTTTTTTCTAATGCAATTACAGAGTCACAAGCCGTTGAAAAAATTTGTCAACGCCGACTTTATTACTACTATATTACCCAATTACTTTTTGGGCAACCTAATAACTCCACCTTTACTCGTTCGGCCGCTAATGTGACTTCCACCATCCTATGGTAGTGGGTGAAAAAACAAAAATAAATGAAAATAAAATATTAACTTCAACGAACATATATATTTTCAAATTAAGGCAACTTTTTAAGGTAAAAAATTTAAATAATTGTTGTAAATCTGGTCATCTGTCTGTAAATCAACCAGAATTTGCAAAATGTATGGCCCAGCCAGACCATGTCTGCTCGAATCCGTGGGTATTCATTTCATTATCATATAATTTCCAAAATAATTCAAAATTTTACAATTTTTCTTTTTAAATTTACTTAGAACCCTTCACTTCACTTATACATTAAGATCCCTTTTCATAAAAATGCTCAATGAATTGCAGGGAAGCCGTAAAATTCAAAATTGGTCTGGTCAGACCCATCTTCGCTTCCTATCATGAGTCTCTATCAGTCTTTGAAAATAGAAATAATGACATGAAACTTTGAATAAATTCTTTTTTTTATTCAAAGACAGGTTAAGTTCCAAGATGGGCTACATCGGATCGGTCCAGATTTAGATATATCTGCCATGTAGACCCCTCAATTTTTGGTTTTGGGCCCACAATAGGCGCATTTACTGTCCGATTTCGCTGAAATTTTGGGACAGTGAGTTATGTTAGGCTTCTCAACATCCTTGTTTAATTTGGCCTAGATCGGTCTAGATTTGGATATAGATGACATATAGACCGATCTCTCCATGTAAGGCCTTGGGCCCATAATAGGCGCATTTATTGTTTGATTATGCTGAAATTTAGTATAGCGATTTGTTTTAGGCTTCACGACATCCCTGTTCAATACGGCCCAGATCGGTCGAGATTTGAATATAGCTGCTGAACAAATTCGGTATGGTGGACTGTATTGAAGGTTGGAATTAATCCTAGGATGGTGTAGTTAGGCCCTCTGAAAGACGAATTGTTGGTGAATTTTAGGCACAGAATATGACCGCAAATTCCTCGTTGCCGTTTTGGAAAGAAATAGAAACATACACAATTGGAATAAATTTGCAGAAATAGCAAATATACTTTTATTTGGATTTTATGTTTTCTTACCAATAAATAACAAAACTGCTTTGGTGGACGGATTTATAGAGCTTAGTCTAAACGAACAGAGTTAGTTCATCGAAGGTTGGGATAACAAGAAGAAGTTAATTGCGCATCCAATCTTATTTAAAGCCTTGGATATGCTTGTTTCGGAAAAGATTCTTGACATTTCAAGAATTGCAGCTAACTTCTATTTTATAGATAAACGGGTCAAAATGTTGATAACACCATTTCACATGCAGATGGCGTTAACATTCTGACATAAACATTTCCGGCCCACTTTGCAAGGATTGCAAAATTTTTTTTTTTTTTTAAGGAATTCATTTTAAAGTTAATCTAAGAAATTCATATGTAGTACAATTCTTATTCTATTTAATTCAAATTATAAAATATGTGATACGTTTGCATACAATTAGTTCCAAATTGTAGTGATAAAGTCTTAAGATTCTAAAAAATCGAGAAACTATCTTATTTCGGTTTGGAGCAAGATTGTGTAAATTGGCTTTGCCGATTTCGTAACAGAAAGACAAAAATTATGATGCATCAGAGGTATTGCACGACCCAGATAAAACCCACCCGAAGATAGTGTTCATTGCTACTGGTAAGCCATCATGGCTTGGAATCAATCCAGGTAAAACAATTTTTGAATATAAATCTGCCCCAAAGACAATAGCCACTGAGCTAGGCTTAAAAAAATTTGGGTCTGCCAATACAATGTTATTCAGCCTAGTCCTAATCGCAGAATTCACTTCTCTGGCTGGGATCTTCAAAGACATCCGATTGTTGACTTCCATGGTTGCCTCAATAGTAACGTAAGGAGATTTTCGAGATCGAATAACAACCGAACAGATAGTGTCATTTCCAAATTTTATAGTGGGTAGTTTCAATTCCTCTACCAATGACATAGAAATTTTGCTTACGGAGCTACAGGTGTCCAGTACAGCTCTTACGTGGGTCTGGTTTGCTTCGGCTTGAACAGTAACCACAGTCGTTGGGAAAAGTGCAACCCCATTTGGTGTCGTTATTGAAGTTATGGAAACTGACTTTGGAATGACTGACTTGCTGGTATCATTTTTCTTATTAGCAGATCTTCCTTTAATCTTACTGGCTTTCGGAGATCTTTGCTCACCGTTTATATGAAGTAATGTATGATGATTACTTCCGCAGGTTTTGCAGCCCTTTTTGGTAAAACAAGAGCCTGCAGAATGCTTATGGGCCAAACAATTGGGACAGTAACCGTGAAGTAAAACCAAACGCATTCGCCCATCAACCGGTTTACTTAAAAAATTGCGACAGTCTCGAAGAGCATGCTTTCCTTTACATACGCGACATAAAAAATTATTATCAATTATTCGATCTTTTGTGGGTTCTGTTAATCTTTTTTTCGTAGACGGCATTCTGAAATATGAATACATGATGTGATACGCGAAAGGTCATGAATGTAAAATATAGGGTAATTAAGGAAGTAGAACAAGTTTTACCAAAGGCCGCGTAATAGTACCCCTTTGAGTGATAACATCTGCCACCCGGACTAAACCATCTTTGCCTTTGTAAATCTTTGAGACTCGTCCTAATCTCCATTCGGTAGGAGCCAGAGCTTCGTCCCTAATAACAACCAGAGCACCTACGTCAATATTCTTTTGGGGGTTTTGCCATTTTTGTCTTTTGTGGAGCTCTTTTAAGTACTCATGTTTCCAACGAGTGCTGAATTGCTGGGAAATTGCCTTTACTCGACGCCAACGGTTTAAAATGGATAAGTTGGTTTCGGATTCAGAGTTTTCAGCAATGGATAGGATTGGTCCTCCAACTAAAAAATGACCAGGAGTGAGAGCCAATAGGTCATTCGGATCTTCAGACATTGGCGAGATGGGTCTTGAATTCAAACAAGCCTCTATTCTGGATAAAATAGTGGAAAACTCCTCGTAAGTATATTTGTGACTTCCAGCCATTTTTCGGAAATGGGCTTTGAAGCTCTTAACTCCCGCTTCCCATAATCCACCCATATGTGGGGATCCGGGAGGAATAAAATGCCAAACGATTTCCTGGTGAGCAAATTGGTATAATATAGACCTTCGGGACTCTTGCAGAAAATTCCTCGCTAACTCTCTAGAGGCACCAATAAATGTTTTGCCGTTGTCAGAGTATAGTGATCGTGGACAACCTCGACGAGATACGAATCTATGGAAACTTGCCAAAAAGGCAGGGGTGGACAGAGTGCTCGTGGCTTCTAAATGAATAGCTCGTGTGGAGAAGCACACGAACACACAAACATAACCTTTTGTTATTATGCAGGATCTGCAAGTATAAGTCTTAATATCAAACGGTCCCGCGAAATCGAGGCCCGTATAAGTGAATGGACGTGAAAAGGTTGTCCTTTCAGGAGGAAGTGCGGCCATTAACTGCTCCTGCAATTTTTGTTTGGAAATCGCGCAAATCTTGCACTGATGAATTACTGTCTTAATGAGGTTCTTTGCTCTAGGAACCCAAAAACAAAGCCTTAGCGTACGAAGCATTAAACTATTCGGCCCGTGTAAAGTAATGGTATGAATAAACTTCAGTAATAACCGAGAGAATGTGCAACTATATGGGAGGATGATAGGATATCTTTCGTTATAAGAAAGACTCCCCGAATTTGAAAGACGACCACAAACTCTTAAAACGCCATTTGTGTCCAAAAATGGATTGAGGTTGGATAGAGAACTGGACGTTTTAATGACTTCCTTTCTTGATAAGCATCTGTATTCCTCCGGATATACCAGCTTTTGAGAAAGCAAAATAAGTTTGTTTTGTGTAAGTTTAACCTCACGAGAATCTAAAGCCAGCTGTTCGGATTGAAAGGTTGTCTGTCTCCTGGTACGGCATATAAAACGAAATACATAAGTAAATACTCTCAAAGCTCGATGAAATGAAGAAAATCTCGCTAATAAGTCATCGTAGTCTTGAAAATAAGAAAAGTTACATGCGACAGCCTTTGCCTCCAGCATGTCTTCGTCTATGGAAAAAGTAGACTCAAGAGGCCACAGACTAGCCGAGGTCACTAACCATGGAGGCCCAAACCACCATAAATCTGAGGGAATTAGATCCAAAGGGATTGAACCGCGGGAGGCGATATCCGCTGGGTTTTGTCCGGATTCAACATGAGACCAATACTCTACACTTACAAGCTCAGAAATTTTCGAAACTCGGTTGGCAATAAAAGTCTTCCAATGAAATGCCGGCTTCTTGAGCCAGGCAAGGACTATCATCGAATCAGTCCAGCAGAAGACTTTAAAGTCTTGAATTGGAATATGACCTGCAAGTGAAGAAATTGTCTCAGCGAGTAGAACGGCCCCACAAAGCTCCAATCTAGGAATCGACAATGTCTTGAGAGGAGATACACGAGATTTTGCCGTCAGAAGATGTGTCGTTACCACACCGGATGGTGATTCAACACGAATGTAAACCACAGCGGCATACGCTTTCTCGGAAGCGTCGGAAAACCCATGAATTTGGACATCAAACTCCGGAGAATAGTCTATCCAACGTGGAATCACAATCTGCTCTATACTTGGATAATTATTGGAAAAGTCCTGCCATTTCGCGAGAAGTGAAGGGGACGACTTATCGTCCCAGTCAATTCCTGAAACCCAAATGTCCCGCATTAGTAACTTGGCCAAAACAATAAAGGGACACAACCACCCCGCAGGGTCGAAAAGCTTCGATATTTCCGAAAGGACCTGCCGTTTAGTGGGATGGGAAGGAATACTCAATCTCTCAACGGAAAAATAAAAAGAATCGGACTTGGCATTCCAGCGCACTCCCAAAGTCTTCGCAGTGCTTCTATCCTCGAGTTGAAGAAAGTCTCCGTTCAAAGATGCTCCTTCGGAATGTTTCGTAGGAAGGTAGCGGAATTCGAAGTCCATTTTCTTAGGGAGAATTTTGCGGATTCAAGTGCCCCTATCAGTTGACGTTGAGCCTCCATAGCCTCCTCAATATCGTGAGCGCCAGCCAAAACGTCATCGACATACATGCATGTCCTCAAAATGTGGCTGGCTATAGGATAGATCTCACCCACATCTTCAGCCAATTGCAGGAGCGTGCGTATCGCAAGATATGGAGCACAATTGACCCCAAACGTGACTGTCTTCAATTCGTATTCTCTAATGGCATTCAAGGGCGAGTCACGAAAGACAATCCTATGAAAGCGTGTGTGTTCATTATCCACCAGAATTTGGCGGTACATCTTTTCGATGTCACAGTTAAAAGCATAGCGGAAGAAACGCCACTGTAGGAGTAACAGGGTCAAATCGAGCTGCAAGGATGGCCCACTGAGCAAAACGTCATTCAAGCTTCGTCCATTGCTAGTCGGGCTTGAAGCGTTAAACACTACTCGGATCTTCGTAGACGCATCGGGCGTTCCAAGAAGACGCTTCTCACTCCGAAGAAACTGGGCTACCGCCAACTTTCGGGAGTGTCCCAAGCCAAGGGAGTGGGGGAACCCCTCTCTGAATGGAAGAGATACAATATAACGTCCGGAGGAGTCCCTTCTAGTCGTATTCTTGTAATTCTCTTCGCATATGAAATCGTCTGGACTCATCTCTCTATGTCTGGGAAGGTCTTCCACCTCCCAAAACCTAGATATCTGCCTATCCAAGGAAGCCCCATTGAAAAAGGAGACACGGGCGTTAAAAGAGCTAATCGGAGACAACTTGACCGGGCCAGTCAAAATCCATCCGAACACCGTCTCCTGAGCTATAAGTGAATCGCATACGTTACGCCGAACTCCACCCAGCATGATAAACGGAATCAAGTCAGCACCCAGTAACATATCTATATGTGAGGTCTTGTAAAACTCCGGGTCAGCAAGTCGCAAATCGGGAAGTGATGAAAATATTCCCCGTTCAACACCAAAAGTGGGCAAAGCCGATGTGAGATGTGGAATAACTATGGCCGTTGCCTCAATGACTACCTCGGCATCAAATCGAGATCCGATGGTCAACGAACACATTCTTTTGGATTGAGCCGAAGTAGTCCCATTCAAACCAAATATCTTGGTGGAAGCGAATTTAGAGGGTAACCGTAATTGATTAAAAAATTTCTCAGAGATGAAGGATGCCTCGGAACCCGAATCTATCAAGGCCCGTGCAGGGAAAATCTCGTCATTATAGACAATATTAACTACCACCGTTCCCAAGAGAACCATGTTAATGCGAGTCGCGGCACAAGACTGAACCTGCAATGTATTGTCCCCCACGGTGGGATCCTCGGCTGGAGGGGCATTTTGGACCGGCTCAGGCACATCTCTATGAAGAAGAGTGTTGTGTCTTCTCTGACACTCACCACAGTTATAAGCACTCTTGCAATCCCTAACCCCATGAGCCTTCGAGAAGCAATTTAAGCACAATTTGTACTTTTTTATACACGACAATCGACCAGAATAATTCATAGAAATAAAGCGTGGACACAATCGAATAGTGTGACGTTCATCTGGGCAAAGCTTGCAAACTGGAGGAGCCAAACTATTCTGATATGAGCCCACACGTTTCGGAATGTTACTCTTGGCCTGATTCTTGGGCTTATCATTCGAACTAGCGGACGGTAATGACCTATTAAAATCGGATACTGTCTCTAAAGTCTGAAAGCGGCTGGTCAAAAATGAATCAAGTTCATTCCAAGAGGGGATCTCCCTCTTATCCTGCAACGAATGTTCCCACAGTGACAGTGTAGTCTCTGAGAGTCTCGTGCTGCAATGATACACAAATACAGGATCCCAACTTGAAATATCAACGTCATACAGCCTCAATGCAGATATAACCCCATTAATGGCGCTTCGAAGTCTCTTAATAGAATCACTGGATTCGACAGAAGCGTTTTCAAGACTAAAGAGAATCCTTAGCTGGGTATTTATAAGCAGCCTCTTATTCTCAAATCTTGCTCGTAAAGCCCCCCATGCGACATCAAACCCCTCATTCGTAAGTGGAGCCTTTCGAACAATTTCCAGTGCTTCACCGCGAGTCTTATTATTAAGGTGAAACAACTTCTCCACGGAAGACAATCGTGCATTCCGAACATAAAGAGCGGTGAATAAATCACGAAATGACGGCCAACTGGAATAATCACCGGAGAATGCCTCAATGTCGCAAGGGGGTAAATGAACGTTAGAATGGAGACCTATGTCGGAATTCTGCACCACTGGAGCGGAAGATGCTGTCGAAATTGCCCTCTTGAGCTCAATCTGCTCGCAGATCCTAGAAATACTGGAAACATATGTCTGGTATGCAGTCTGGTATCGAGCTTTCAACGTCTCAATATCAACCTTTGCATTTTCGTCAGATCTTGAGACCTCGCTCATACTGGACTCATAAACTGGCCTAACACGTAGCCATAGATTTCTTAACTCCTCTTTGTGTACCTCCAAAGAGTGAACTGTTGAAGAGGATAGGGTCTCGCCACAAATATCTGCATTGAACTCTATCAACGCATCAGAAATCAAAATAAAATTGGAAAGGGAAGTCATTGTAGGAAGAGAGTAGTCTCGAAAATAAAGTATCAATCAAATTAAATAATGAAGCCAGTCGGAGAACCAATAACACAATCTGATCGTCGATCGTAGAAACCAGAGATACATAAAAGGCGAGAGGAATTCAAGCAGAAATTAATATCAATATATGTATGTATATATTTACTTATATATTTACTTCATTTGTCTCTTCTCTCCTTAAAATTAAAATTGGAAAAATATCAATTATATAGCAGTGTAAACGAAAACTTTATAAACTTAATGAAAACATCAGTTATAAATATGCCATGTAATATATACAAATGTATCCCATGGATGCAACGTAAATAAATCTAATCCACAGATTGTATCTTCTCGAATGCAGATGACCAGGCGGATTAATAGCAAAAAAAATGGTACTGCTGTGAGCTGAAGAGAGGTTGAAACAAGTGGAATCGGCACTAAAACCATTAATAGCAAGTAAATTCCCCGCAGTCCACAAATGTTAAACTCTCAACTATTCTCAAGAAGAATGTAACAGACTGGAAAATGTAATGCTTGTTATAAAATAAGTGGAAATATAAAATGCGCTCTCATTGGTAGGAGCAGAACTGAAGAGAGTGAACGAAAACTGGAACATAATCTTAAGGCGCAATGAATAACATAACTCTCAGCGAAATACAAAGAGAGAGTACGAAAAAAATAGAAACAAAATTGCCTTAAGGCGAAGAGCATTAAGAATATCACTCTCAACAGGGCGAAATATCAAAGAGAGCACCCAACAAAAAACTTGAAATGACAATAGGGCAAAATTCAGAAATGGCGAGGGGGAAAGATATAATTTGTAAAGCACGTTGCTTTTATGTGTAGCATGCGTTCATGTGTAACTAAGCAAAAGAATAGGCGGTGACAGAAGCACAGCCAAAAAAAAGTAATGCTTTGCCTATGAGTGTCAAAGAAGGCTAACTCGCAGAATAGAAATTATTTTAGAGGGTATACACTTGTTGTTACCAGTAGAATTTCTGAAACAGTAAATCAATGGCGAATGAAAACACTTGTCCGTCTGCGTTAAAATTCACAGCAAAGATACTTTATCTTCGATTAATATAAGATTTCAAATAAAAAAATAATGAAAATTCGCACTGAAAATATTCTCGTCTGAGTTTTATGATGAAACCAGTTCATACACTTTATTAGTGTTTACAAGCACTTTATCTCAATACGAATTCAAAATGCATGCATATCATTTAAAAAAATATCACTTTTCATCATATTGTATCAAATTTGGAACTGAAGAACAACATACCTGATAACAATCACTAAAAATTATGGCGTGGCTCCTCTTGTAGTCTTCTCTATAATCCCACTAGTGACATCATTGATCCTTCTTACTGCACATGCACTATACAATAAAACTTCAGGCACCAGCCTTCACGGTCATATTTCTTCCTCATAAAAAAATTGATTTAACGTACAGTTAGAAATAACACTTCAACAATTCTGCGCCTTGTGCCAAAATTTGATCACTTGAACATGCGAAAAGCAAATGATTGTAGGAAAGAAATGAAATTCTTCTCTAGCATAAATTTCACATGTACGCTTTAACTTGCAGTTTCGCGATTGGAGTGGGAGTCAATGGGAATGAAACGCAATGGAAATATTCTTGTACCTAAGCATAAGATGATGACGGAGATTCCTGCGACAAATAGTCTTATGTTGTTTCCCAACGGACACAGTTCGGAATGACGGTAGAAATATTGACGGGCTATGCTCTGGTTATTCACTCATATTAGTTGTTGTTTTCCACGTACGATCTGATGGCAATGAATCCATAACCTTAAATCGGTTTCTGTGTCTAACTTATAGCGAATGCACGCTAATTAACAACTTGTTCTATTTCATAATTTTACTGCCTAACATTTGGAACTTTACAAAAACTTGTATGCAAACGTACCTGCAGCTTTGAAGTGGTGGCATTGGAATCACGGTCTTCAATATTAATCGCTTTCGGGGATTGCCTGATCCGGTTCGAAGGACCATGAACAAATTCGGTATGGTGGACTGTATTGAAGGTTGGAATTAATCCTAGGATGGTGTAGTTAGGCCCTCTGAAAGACGAATTGTTGGTGAATTTTAGGCACAGAATATGACCGCAAATTCCTCGTTGCCGTTTTGGAAAGAAATAGAAACATACACAATTGGAATAAATTTGCAGAAATAGCAAATATACTTTTATTTGGATTTTATGTTTTCTTACCAATAAATAACAAAACTGCTTTGGTGGACGGATTTATAGAGCTTAGTCTAAACGAACAGAGTTAGTTCATCGAAGGTTGGGATAACAAGAAGAAGTTAATTGCGCATCCAATCTTATTTAAAGCCTTGGATATGCTTGTTTCGGAAAAGATTCTTGACATTTCAAGAATTGCAGCTAACTTCTATTTTATAGATAAACGGGTCAAAATGTTGATAACACCATTTCACATGCAGATGGCGTTAACATTCTGACATAAACAGCTGCCATATACACCGATCTCCCGACTTGAGGTGAATTTATTAACGGATTTTGCTGAAATTATGCAAAATGATTTGCGTTGGGCCTTTCGACATTCGTACCGAGTACGGCAAAGATCGGTCTATATTTCGATACAAATCGATATTGAGTTGATAACCGCTTGTCATAAGTGCAAAATCGTTTATTTATAATACAAATTTGTTTACAGGACCGATTTAATCAACATTTTTAGTTGAACATAGAAATTTCGTAATTAAATCAAAACTTAAATTTTTTCTGTGTGGCAAAGTACCTCACAAATGTCGACAGCACTAGGAGGGAACCGTTAAAATATCCAGGCGTTCAGTGTCATCGGCAGATATGCTATCCTCTGGGCACTGGTGGACTCCCACCATATCCTGTACTTCATCTATATGTCGACCACTCTCGCATTATTAACTCAATAGTGGATCACTTGTTGCAATCGCACAACAAGTGTTTCAAGACTACGAAATATTCTTTGAGCGGTTCAGATGATCTTTGCTCCCTGTCTGTAAATCTGTTATTGTTTCAGGTTTTTTTATTCCATTCGGCTGGGCTTTGTTAGCTGCTCCGCTGGTACTGTAGTTGTTGCACGTTCTCATCTGACATTCATCGTTTCCGCTTATCTTGAAATTTAATTATGTATATGCTAAGCGCATTAGCGTCTTTTAAATACTGCTAATAGCTGCAGGCGATTAGAATTTTGTTTATGACCGCATGTGCGTATTTGTTTTACACATTCCCATCTGCTGACTCCCCATGCTTGGATCCTTTTCAGCCATGCTCTTCTCGTCCCTTGTGGGGCTTACGGTGATTCGGGAAGGCAGATCTGAATGAGAAGTGTGGCCACTTAAGAGACCATGCCAAATACAAATTTGTTGTGCTAGAAGATATCTTGGATATGGCCGTTGGTTGTTTGTTGTATTTTTTAATCGGTTTCAGAATATTTATGGCATTGATTTCCAAACCGCAAGGCCCAGGCACTGAGGCGTGCATGACACACTCACATTTTTGGTGGATGATAAAAGTTCCAAGGAAATTTGCTTTGAAAATATAAACGACATTTAAGATTAGTCCACGTAAAATTGGCTATTTCTAAAAGGAAATTTAAGTAAATGCTATTTATAGCGAGCTAACGCAAGTGCAAATTCTTGCACAGGCTTTATTGCACAAATAACCGTACAAGGTTAAAACAAGCTCGACCTGGTGAGACCCGACCCGGTCTTCATCAAGGGATGGGCCAGTAAATTTGCGACGGAATGCATGTTGGGATTCTTGGGCAAACAAAGGTTTGATCACAGAGAAGTGGGAGGTCTTCCACAGGGAGGAGAAGGAGGAAGGAACACTCCTTGTGGTTGGCATTGATCAAGTCTCCGTGATGAGTTTGGCTAAGACTAAAGGCATGGCGCACTACGGGAGGATAGGCAGAAATTCCCATTTTGATACATCAGGTCACTCAACGAACAGGTGACTGACAACGAGATAATCACGGCTTCTCTCAATATTGGAAAGACTATGAGAAGCAATGATCCTTATACTAAAATATCAGACAGTGCATTGGCAAGAGACCCAACACAGCCAAACAAACGGGAACCCGAGGGCGGACCCATTATCGATGTAGAGATTCTGAATACTGGGATGGGTAAAGATCCTAATATTGTAACATTAGGCAGCGCAGCGACAGAAGTCTCAATGCAGCCTAACGAACAGGGAGCCGATGATGATACCATCACCTACTCCCAAAAAGCCCATTTACTTCAGATTTGGAAGACTGCACATCAGGCAGTACAGGGAATAAAAACTCAATACAGCCAAACGAACAGGGACCCGACGATGGAACCATTACCGAGTTTATAAAGAGTCGGAAGACCAGGATAGGCAAAGAATCTAATACGATGACATCAGGCAGTGCAGTGACAGGAAAGTCAATGCAGTCTAAAGAACAGGCAGCAGACGATGAGATCATCACCCACTCCCAATATGCCCATTTACTAGAGGACCAATGATTAAAGTAATCCAGATGAACCTCCACCGTAGCGAGACTGCTACACACGCTCTGATGAAGAAAATAAGCAAGGGCAAGATTCTACCCGGACTGGACTGAACCATATCAACTACCAATTATTCCATGCTAACACTGGTACTCGGCCGAGGACCTGCATCATATGTCATACAAATTCGATTCATATATTTCCCCAGAGTTGTCAACGTGGGATGCAACAGTGATGAGGCAGGGAGAGGGTGGAGCATACCTGGCATCACTTTATCTGCCTTTCGACTCTCCGACACCGCCACCAACGTCGGAGCTGCAACGGCTGGTGAGGAAAGCAAAACAGACAGGAAACGAAGTACTAGTAGGGTGCGATACGAACTCTCACCACATTTCGTGGGTTAGTACCAACACTAATAAGCCCTGGCAGAGTACTTGAATACTAACGACCTAATAAGACTTAATATTGCCAACACCGCTACCTCTGTTAATAGGATTAGGGATGAGGTATAAGATGTGAGGATATGTTCGGAAAATCTAATCGACGAGATTCAGGATTGGAGGGTCTCCATTGAATACTCTTTTTTTGACTATCGCTACATTAGGTTTAGAATAGCGCGGTTGCGCTTAATCCGATAAGCTTTCAAGATAAGTTGAAAACCAACCGGACAAAATTCGGTAGGCTACTCAGAAGAAGACTTGGGCAAGATAATTTAGATTATCCAAGCATAGAAGACATTGACGAAAATGTCAACAGGAGTACGACTGCACTGGTGGGGTCCTTCGAAGATAGTTGTCCTCTTCGGGAAAGGAAATCAGCCCAAGAAAAACCCTGGATGACCGGAAAGATTCGCAATATTGGGAAGGAGTTCCGCAGACTTTTTAACAGAGCACGTCGTAAAAAAGCGGATGTGTATTACACACGGCTCAAGGACTATAGTAGATTACCAGAGCGGCAAAACGTGCCTCTTGGAAGCTTTTCTGCAAACAGGTTGATTGCGTTAATGACGCCGCCGAGATAAAAAAGTTTCTCTCAAAAACTCATGTCCTAACTGAAACTATAGTAGACGACATTGGAGTGAGAGAAGAGACAACGGAGGAAATGTTGAGGCTTTTGATGCAAACCCATTTTCCACGAGATACGGAGGGACTCACGGAGACACCGGAATCTTGGAATAATAACGTTGAGCGAAGGTTTATAATTACAGAATTTATGGAATCCTTGAGGAGCTTTAAACCATTTAAGTCACCCGCACCTGATGGAATATTTTCAGCGTTACTACAGTAAGAGGCAGACTATCAGGCGCCTCATCTGGCGAATATTTTCACAGTAAGGCAACTTATGCGACACCAAAGGCCTACAGACACATAAACCTTACGTCCTTTCTACTGAAAACCATGGAACGTATTGTGGACACCATGATAAAGAGTATGACATCCAGATAACTGCTCAAATACAAACAGCATGCTTATGTCAAGGGAAGGTCGGTGGAGACTGCGCTGCACGAGGTTGAGCATAAAATAGAAGAATCGTTTGATGCCAAAACGTACACACTGGCGGTATGCATTGACATCGAGGAGGCTTTTAACAATGTGCGGTGCGACACATTGATCCAACCTTAGACCAGTACCGGGTGGACCCGGTCCTTAGAGACTGGGTGAACCATATGCTAAGGAACACGTGAATAAATTGTGTGTCCCAAGGCATAAATATAAGGGAGAAAGTGGCACAGGGCACTCAACAGGGGGGCATTTTATCGCCACTCCTATGGGTGACCACCATAAATGACCTATTACGGATGATGAGTGAGGAGGGATTTGAACCAGTCTGGTACGCAGACGATGTTATAACGCTTCTAAGGAGTAAGGATCCGAACGAGCTATGCAGAAGGGCCGAAATGGTCTTGCATGTTGCATATGACTGGGCTAGACCCCGATGTCTCAATGTTAACACAGAGAAGACTGAAATATGCCTGTTCACGAGGAAGAAGAAGGCGGGCCAATTTAACGCACCACGTTTCCTCAATAAGACGATTTCGACATCTGACAAGGCCAAATACTTAGGTGTTATCTTGGACAGGAAGATGAATTGGGAGTGTCACATTCAGGAGCGTACTGAGAAGGCCCACATATGTTGGGCACTATGTAGACGGGCCGTAGGCTCGAAATGGGGCCTGAATCCTAGGATAGTCCACTGGCTCTATAGGAGCGTGATTAGACCAATACTTATTTACGCCTCAATAGTTTGGTGGACCGCTATGGAAAAAAAGTGCAACATAAGAACCATACAACAAGTTCAGAGAACATGTTGTCTTGGCATAGGCGGAGCGTTGAGGACCACGCCCACTAGGGCACTGGAGACTATTCTAGATATCCGATCCATTAACATACAGATTATGTGTGAGGCAGCCACTACGGCTATGAGACTATGAGAATGGATTGAGGATGAGAGCAGCTCATACCATCGCGGTATAATCGAGGCGACGACAGGAAACCTGGAAGGAAGTGGAGAGGTTTCCGATCGGATACCTGAAATGAACCTTGAAATCGAGTGCGACGTACTGCTGCCGTCGGCACAGTCTTGGATTGACGGAACCCTAGTATTGCCATTTGGAAGATCATGTTACACGGATGGATCAAAGCTAGAAGGCAGAGTGGGCCTGGGGGTTTACATTGAAAACCCAAGGACTGAGATTTTGTTTTAGACTGCCTGACCATAATACGGTCCTGCAGGCGGAGATCCGGGCGATCACGGAATGCGTGAAGTGGTGTGGTGCTAACGCGAGGACGTCGAGTCTGAAAATCTTTACCGACAGTAAAATTGCCATAAGGGCAATAACAACCAGGACGGTAAGGTCACGAACAGTCTTGCAGTGTAAGAGGGAGATTAACGCCTGAGGATGGCAAAATCCGCATCATTTGGGTGCCGGGCCATAACGGAGTAAGGGGAAATGAAAGGGCAGACGATTTGGCGGTAAAGGCCCGAGGATTGCCGTAAACTTGGTTAACCCGAAGCCTTTCGGGTCGACGCAGTCCGAGTTAAGGGAGTGGGCGACGAATGCGCATGCAACATGGTAGAACAGCGAAACGGTCGGCAGGACGGCGAAAATCTTGTGGGCGTCAGATCGTGACAAGACGAGGCTATTACTGAAAGGAAGCAAGAAAGAGGTTAGTCTAGCTATTGGTATCATAACGGGACACATAGGACTACGAGCTTACTTATGTAAAATCCGTGTGGCAAGTGATAGCATGTGTATGGCATGCGGGGAAGATGATGAGACGTTGGAGCATTTCCTTTGTCATTGCCCGGCTTTCGCGTACAACAGATACCGGTACTTAGGTGGAGACACAATATCAGACATGAAACAACTTAGGGGAGTGGCATTAAAAACAATTAAGGATTTTGTAAGAAGCACGGAATTCCTTACTTAAAATTTTCTTTTTAGAGGTTACTTTATAGTTTGTAAAGCGCACAGCAAGCCGATTACTGGCTTAGGTGAATGTCCATAGTGACATGGGGCGGATTAATATCTGCACCCTCTTTTCAACCTAACCTAACCTAATCTAAAATAATCTGAGCGCTGTCATACTTTTCGTAAATAAGCTTTCAATGTTTTAGAAAAATATAACGTTGTCCCAAGGTGACTTGAGGGTCGGTTTGGAATTTATTCCTAAAGTTGAAATCAATAATTAGATTTTTTTTACTACACCTTTAACGCCCTTGAGTTTTTTATTCACTTGAAGCAAACAAAGACTTATTATAAGTAAAATGGCATTAAGTTCGACGTAGCCGAATCTTATCTACCATCCATCATGGATCGCATGGGATAAGTTCTTTGAATGATCGAAATCGGCGCACAGCATGGTGTCATGCACCGGACTAATATCTGCACCCTCTTTCCAACTTAACCTAACCTTACCTAAATGGGATAATCAGTTTATGTGACTGGTATATCCAAATATTATCCATATTCTCTATGGATTTCGTGACATCTATGCGAGATTTCAGGACGGTCGTGGCCAGATATCCTAACTTAGAATTTTATGGCGGTTGAGAAAATACATTTATACTATTTTATGTCCAAACTGGTTATTTCGATGTGCTATACCATTCAATACAGTTTGTTTCTATTAATGGGTAGATGAAAATCTAACTCTAAATTTCAGAGATAATCTAAATTTCAGAATCCATTAAGTTTGCGATGTGATTCTCTTTTGCCTGAACTTTTGTTCTGAGTCGTTGAAAAATGAGTTGCATTTTGGCCCATTTCCGTACACTGGCTTTCCTCAGCGCATCCACAATGGGATACTTTTATTTACTCCTTACCTTGCTCCATAAAATGACCCTAAAATAGCCAAAGTCCATGAATTGGCATCCTGCGAATTGGAAAGCCAATTTGTGGATGAAATGAAATGAGCAACATGACTTTTTTTTAGTCATTCTTAGTTTACATATTCTTTAATGTGACGGTGGAGGTCTGTTTGCGTGCCCACAGCTTCAAAGCAGCGTCCAAAATGTTTTGCCGTTAATGGTCGCACTTCCAATTGTAGAGCAGCCATAGGTGATCACAGTTGCCGATACCATCGCTTGAGATGGAAAATTACTTTAGTTGGCTCAATTGAAAAAATACTCGATGTAGAATACGATGTTCGAAATTCACCACGTTCCTGCAAGAGCAGCATCTGCTTTGCCCTTTTGAGTGTATTTTTATACCCTCCACCATAGGATGGGGGGTATACTATTTTCGTCATTCTGTTTGTAACTACTCGAAATATTCGTCTGAGACCCCATACAGTATATATATTCTTGATCGTCGCGACATTTTATGTCGATCTAGCCATGTCCGTCTGTCGAAAGCACGCTAACTTCCGAAGGAGTAAAGCTAGCCGCTTGAAATTTTGCACAAATACTTCTTATTAGTGTAGCTCTGTTGGTATTGTAAATGGGTCATATCGGTCCATGTTTTGATATAGCTGCCATATAAACCGATCTTGGGTCTTGACTTCTTGGGCCTCTAGAGTGCGCAATTATTATCCGATTGGAATAAAATTTTGCACGACGTGTTTTGTTATGATTTCCAAAAACTGTGCTTAGTATGGTTCAAAACGGTCCATAACCTGATATAACTGCTATATAAACCGATCTTGGGTCTTGACTTCTGGAGCCTCTAGAGGGCGCAATTCTTTCCCGATGTGAATCTCTCTATTTTACTTTTTGATCCCCAAAGGGCGCAATTCTTATTTGAATTGGCTGACATTTTACACAATTCTCCAACATATAATTTAATTTTGGTCCAAACCGGACCATATCTTGATATCGCTCTAATAGCAGAGCGAATCTTTTCTAATATCCTTTTTTGCCTAAGAAGAGATGCCGGAAAAAGATCTCGACAAATGCTTTCCATGGTGGAGGGTATATAAGATTCGCCCCGGCCGAACTTATCACGCTTTTACTTGTTTTTTGTTTGCTTTCGCGTAAGATCAGGTGCATTTTGGAATATTTAAGGCTTTACCTTGAGCTTTTTTTTCAATATTAGTGTTGCATCCTTTTTCCGGATATTTTCAGAACTGTTATTATTTGGTTTGATGCAGTTTTTTTACCGCCTTCATGGCGTTTGGTAACGCCACAAGTACCACTGTATCGATTTCTGACGCCAAACAAAAATGAAACGTGACGTACACAAACAAAAATTGAATCTCAAAAGAATGAAAATTGAACTAAATGGTGGTAACATGACCATGATTTGGCGCTTAAGATTTTTTTGTCTCGTTTGGTATACATAATTCTTTATTTAAGGTATATGTGAGTGACATAAAATCAAGTTGAAATTTTCAAAATGTTAGGATATCTGAACTCAATTTCAGCATGTTTTGAACATAATTATAAGGAAATTTCCTGTACGTTTTAATACAAATTGAATACGAATTTGTCGTACGACAACCCTAAATTTATTACATATAAATTTGGAAATAGTCATGTGTTTCTTGAAGATAATTCTCTTTTTCTTGTTTTATGAAAATTTATTTCAATGTGTCAGGTACAAGGAGAATAAATAAAAGATAGGTTTAATTTGCATTGGGTTGTAGAAATACGTAGTTCCCATGAATACTTTAGTCAAAGCTTGTGTATTGAGGAATAAATTCTGGTTTAAAAGTATTGCATGCAAAATTTTTACTTAGCCAAAACATTTAACTTTAGATATTGGTTATTAATTTGTACGATTCAGTCAAGCTAAAATAGTGAGTGTATTTTTATACCCTCCACCATAGGATGGGGGGTATACTATTTTCGTCATTCTGTTTGTAACTACTCGAAATATTCGTCTGAGACCCCATACAGTATATATATTCTTGATCGTCGCGACATTTTATGTCGATCTAGCCATGTCCGTCTGTCGAAAGCACGCTAACTTCCGAAGGAGTAAAGCTAGCCGCTTGAAATTTTGCACAAATACTTCTTATTAGTGTAGCTCTGTTGGTATTGTAAATGGGTCATATCGGTCCATGTTTTGATATAGCTGCCATATAAACCGATCTTGGGTCTTGACTTCTTGGGCCTCTAGAGTGCGCAATTATTATCCGATTGGAATAAAATTTTGCACGACGTGTTTTGTTATGATTTCCAAAAACTGTGCTTAGTATGGTTCAAAACGGTCCATAACCTGATATAACTGCTATATAAACCGATCTTGGGTCTTGACTTCTGGAGCCTCTAGAGGGCGCAATTCTTTCCCGATGTGAATCTCTCTATTTTACTTTTTGATCCCCAAAGGGCGCAATTCTTATTTGAATTGGCTGACATTTTACACAATTCTCCAACATATAATTTAATTTTGGTCCAAACCGGACCATATCTTGATATCGCTCTAATAGCAGAGCGAATCTTTTCTAATATCCTTTTTTGCCTAAGAAGAGATGCCGGAAAAAGATCTCGACAAATGCTTTCCATGGTGGAGGGTATATAAGATTCGCCCCGGCCGAACTTATCACGCTTTTACTTGTTTTTTGTTTGCTTTCGCGTAAGATCAGGTGCATTTTGGAATATTTAAGGCTTTACCTTGAGCTTTTTTTTCAATATTAGTGTTGCATCCTTTTTCCGGATATTTTCAGAACTGTTATTATTTGGTTTGATGCAGTTTTTTTACCGCCTTCATGGCGTTTGGTAACGCCACAAGTACCACTGTATCGATTTCTGACGCCAAACAAAAATGAAACGTGACGTACACAAACAAAAATTGAATCTCAAAAGAATGAAAATTGAACTAAATGGTGGTAACATGACCATGATTTGGCGCTTAAGATTTTTTTGTCTCGTTTGGTATACATAATTCTTTATTTAAGGTATATGTGAGTGACATAAAATCAAGTTGAAATTTTCAAAATGTTAGGATATCTGAACTCAATTTCAGCATGTTTTGAACATAATTATAAGGAAATTTCCTGTACGTTTTAATACAAATTGAATACGAATTTGTCGTACGACAACCCTAAATTTATTACATATAAATTTGGAAATAGTCATGTGTTTCTTGAAGATAATTCTCTTTTTCTTGTTTTATGAAAATTTATTTCAATGTGTCAGGTACAAGGAGAATAAATAAAAGATAGGTTTAATTTGCATTGGGTTGTAGAAATACGTAGTTCCCATGAATACTTTAGTCAAAGCTTGTGTATTGAGGAATAAATTCTGGTTTAAAAGTATTGCATGCAAAATTTTTACTTAGCCAAAACATTTAACTTTAGATATTGGTTATTAATTTGTACGATTCAGTCAAGCTAAAATACAAATTTGATTGCATAATAACACTTGCATTTCACTTTTCTTTCGCATTTATAACTAAATTATCAAAGCTATTTATTTATTTATCACGCTACAGTCTTTAAAAATAGAGATATTGAGCTGAAATTTTAAACAAATTATATTTTTTTGTCCTTAAGCAGGCTAAGTTCGATAATGGGCTAAATCGGACTATATCTTGATATAGCCCCCATATAGACAGATTGGCCGATTTAGGGTCTTAGGCCCATAAAAGCCACATTTATTATCCGATTTCATTGAAATTTACGACATTGAGTTGTATTAGGCCCCTCGACATCTTTCGTCAATTTGGCTCAGATCGGTCCAGATTTGGATATAGCTGCCATATAGACCGATCCTCCTATTTAGGGTCTAAGGCCAATAAAAGCCACATTTATTATCCGATTTTGCTGAAATTTGGGACAGTGAGTTGTGTTAGGCCCTTCGACATATTTCGTCAATTTGGCGCAGATCGATCCAGATTTGGTTATAGCTGCCATAGAGATCGATCTTCCTATTTAGAGCCTTAGGCCCATAAAAGCCACATTTATTATCCGATTTCGCTGAAATTTGGGACAGTGAGTTGTGTTAGGCCCTTCGTTAATTTGGCCCAGATCGGTCCAGATTTGGATATAGCTGTTATATATACCGATGGTGAGTTGTCTGAGGCCCTTCGACATTTTTCTTCAATTTGGCCCTGATCGGTTCAGATTTGGATATAGCTGCCATATAGACCGAACTCTCAATTTAAGGTTTTGGGCCCATAAAAGTCGCATTTATTGCCCGATATCGCCGAAATTTGGGTCAGTAATTTAGGTTATGCCCCTTGACGTACTTCTGCAATATGGTACAGATCGGTCCAGATTTGGATATAGCTGCCATATAGACCAATCTCTCGGTTTTAGGTTTTGGGGCCATAAAAGTCGCATTTTTTATCCGATTTCGCTGAAATTTGGGACAGTGCATTGTGCTAGACTCTTCGACATTTTTCTGCAACTTAGCCCAAATCGGTTCAGATTTGGATATAACTGCCATATAGACCGATATCTCGATTTAAAGTCTAGGCCTAATAAAAGGCGCATTGATAATCCGATTGCACCAAAATTTGACTCAGTGACGTATGTTAGGCTTTTCCACATCCGTGCAGCATATGGTTCAGATCGGTTTAATTTTAGATATAGCTACTATAAAGATCAAAATTTTGTTTTACACAATTGAACAATAACTTGTACTTATTAGTATTTGGTCCAAATCGGAAGCTATTTCGACATAGCTGCTATGGGGCATAAGGTATGCATTTTTCCCCGGACGCCTTTTTAATTGTTACCATACTTTTAGCCAATTTGGATACATATGTGCTTAAAACAGCCATGGTTATTTGTAGTTTTGATTTACCCCACAGAATGTCTAAAATGGAAACAACAAGTAAGATCGCATTTGTCGAGTTCTATGCGCGGTATCTCTTTATAGGCAAATAAAGTATATTGTATACGAACTGTTATGCTATTGGAGCTATATCAAGTTGTAGTCCGATTCGGACCATAAATGAGTTGAATGCTGAACATTGTAGAAGTCATTGTGCAATTCTGCAGTTCATTCGGATAAGAATTGCGCCTTGTAGGGACTCAAGAAGCAAAATCGGGAGATCGGATTACGTGGGAGCTGTATCAAGTTATTGATCGATTCAGACCATATTAGACACGTATACTGAAGGTCATAAGAGAAGCCTTAGTACAAAATTTCTGCCAAATCATATGAGAATTGCGACTTCTAGAAGCTAAAGAAGTCAAGATCCCACATCGGTTTATATGGCAACTATATCAGGTTATATACCGATTTGCGCCATACTTAGTACAGTTATTTCAAGTCATAACAAAACACCTTATGCAAAATTTCAGCCAAATCGGATTAGAGTTCCACGCTCTATTGGCTCAAGAAGTCAAGATCCAAGATCGGTTTATATGACTGCTATACCAGATTATGAACCGATTTAAATCATACTTAACACAGTTGTTGGAAGTGATACCAAAACACCACGTGCAAAATTTCAATCGGACGAGAATTGCGCTCTCCAGGGGATTAAGAAGTCAAGACCCATGATCGGTTTATATGGCAGCTATATCTATATATAACATGAACCGATTTGAACCATATTTAGCGCGGTTGTTGAAAGTGATACCAGAGCATAACATGCAAAATTTCAGTCAAATTGGACGAGAATTGCGCTCTCTAGAGGTTTAGGAAATCAAGACCCAAGATCGGTTTATATGGCAGCTATATCAAAACATGGTCCGATATGGCCCATTTAGAATCCCAAACGACCTACACTAATAAAAAGTATTTGTGCAAAATTTCCAGCGTCTAGCTTCACACCATCGAAAGTTAGCGTGCTTTCTACAGACAGACGGACGGACGGACATGGCTAGACTGACTTAAAATGACATGACGATCAAGAATATATATACTTTATGGGGTCTCAACCGCATATTTCGAGTAGTTACAAACAGAATGACGAAATTAGTATACCCCCATCCTATGGTGGAGGGTATAAAAACAAGTAAAAGCGTGCTAAGTTCGGCCGGGCCGAATCTTGGGAAACCACCACAATAGATTCTGCAAAAAATTTACTCAAAATAAATTTTGTTGAAGGGCATAATTTTAGTCTATTTACCAAATTTCTGTCAAACCGGCGAAAATCAAAGCTTCTAGGAACTGAACAAGGATGAGCAAAATACCGGATTACATTGGAGCTATATTAGGATATAGACTAATTTGGACCGTATTTACCATAGATGTTGGAAGTAGTAACAAATTCATATGCAATATTTCAGCGAAATCGGACAAAAATTATAGATTGAAGGGACTCAAGAAGTCAAATTATTAGATTGATTTTTATGGGAGCTATATCGGGTTATAGACCGATTCGTACCGTACTTAGCACAGTTGTTGAAAGTCATAACAGAGCACTATGTGCAAATTTATAGCTAAATCGGAAAAAAATTGCGGCTTACAAGGGCTGAAGAAATCAAATCGAGTGATCAGTTTATGTGGAAGTTATATCAGGTTTTAGATTCAATTTGAACAGAATACCACGTGCAAAATTTCAGCTAAATCGGACGAAAATTGCGGCTTGTAGGGGCTCAAGAAGTCAAATCGGGAGATCGGTTTATATGGGAGCTATATCAAGTTATTCACCAATTTAAACTGTACTTGGCACAGTTGTTGGAAGTCATAACAGAACATCATATGCAAAATTTTAGCAAAGCTGGATGAAAATTGTGGCTTCCAGGGGCTTAAGAAGTCAAATCGGGAAATCGGAATATTTGGTAGCTATATAATGTTATAGATCGATTTGAACTGTGCTTGGTACAATTGTTGGAAGTCATAAGAGAACACTTTGTGCAAAATTTAAGCTATATCAGGCTGTACACCGATTTAGACCGTATTTGGTACAGTTGTTGGAAGTCATTACAGAACACTGTGTCTAAAAATCTAGCCAAATCTGATTAACATTGTGGCTTCCAGGGGCTCAAGAAGTGAAATCGGGAGATCGGTTGATATGGTCGCTTTATCCAAATCCGAACCGATATGGCCCATTTGCATGACCTACATCAATAGTAAGTATCTGTGCAAAATTTTAAGCGGCTAGATTTATGCGTTCGACCTCTATTGTGATTTTGACAGGCGGATGGACGTACATGGCGAGATTGACTTATGGAGTCTCAGATCAAAATATCGAGGTGTTACAAACGAAATGACTAGTATTCTCCCATCCTATGGTGGCGAGTATAAATCCCACGCATACGTATATATATATTATACTCGTACAATGACAGCCAAGACAAATTGATCTTCAAAAACACACACAAATTTTGAAACGTTGTTTTTAATATGCGTATCAAATTCGTTTTTAGGAATAATTTAAATTTTGCCTAAAACTCTTTTCAAAACAGGGTTTTTATTTTGCTTTCTTTTCTAAATATAAACAAAACCAAAACCTATTGATTTCAGATGGACAAAAAAGTCCAACGAATAAATTAGGTTCGTTAATTCAATGCTATTAGAGCGCACAACAAGCCAATTACTGGCTTAGGTGTATGTCCGCAGTGGCATGGGGCGGATTAATATCTGCACACTCTTTTTAACCTAACCCAACTTAACCTAATCCAAATTTTTAGAAAAAAGTCATAACAAAACATGCTGACTGTTTCGTGGAGGAGTATATCTATAACAAGGTGCTATTGAAAATTTCTTACAAGTGCATTTACATATTTCACACTCGACCAAATTTGTTATTCAAAACAGCAAACATTTTTGTTTAAACAGCAGTTGTTTTCTGCTGAAAATGTGAAAGCATACGTTACTGCTATTTTCGAAAACATATGGCTGCTGTATTAGATTATTGATTGATTACCTTAGGCATTTTTCTGGCTTTTTTTTAGAAATTTTGTTTGAAGAGATTGTTTTAATTTGTGGAATATTATTGTTAAGAAGCTACCTGATCCATCCATTGGTATACATTTCGAAATGTGGCTGAACTAGCTCGCATTTTTTGTTATTACTCTACTAATGTGTACATGACTGGCATGGCTTTTTATACCCACCGTTTGTAACACCTCGAAATATTCGTCTAAGACTGCATAAAGTGTATATATTCTTGATCGTCTCGTCATTCTGAATCGATCTAGCCATGTCCGTCGAAATCACGATAGGGGTCGAACGCATAAAGCCAGCCGCCTGAAATTTTGCTCAGATACTTGATATCAATGTAGATCGTTGGGGATTGCAAATGGGCCATATCGGTTCGGATTTGGATAAAGCTCCCATATAAACCGATCGCCCGATTTGACATCTTGAGCCCTTACAAGCCGCAATTGTCCGATTTGGCTGAAATTTTGCATGTAGTCTTTTGTTATGACTTCCAATAACTGTGCCAAGTACGGCCAAAATTAGTCTATAACCTGATATAGCTCCCATGTAAACCGGTCTCTCGATCATCTTTGTTCGGTTCCTAGAAGCTTTAATTTTTGCTGGTTTGACAGAAGTTTGTTATATAGAATAAAATTATGCCCTACAACTTAATTTATTTTGTATAAATTTTTAGCAGAATCCATGGTGGTGGGTTCCCAAGATTCGGCTCGGACGAACTGAGCACGCTTTTACTTGTAGTATCTAAATTTAAAGAAAACAAGTAAAAGCGTGCTAAGTTCGGCCGGGCCGAATCTTATATACCCTCCACAATGGATCGCATTTGTCGAGTTCTTTTCCCGGCATCTCTTCTTAGGCAAAACAGGATATAAGAAAAGATTTGCTCTGCTATTAGAGGAATATCAAGTTTGGACCACAATTAAATTATATGTTGGAGACCTGTGTAAAATGTCAGCCAATTCGAAAAAGAATTGCGCTCTTTGTGATCTCAAAAAGTAAAATAGAGAGATCGATTTATATGGGAGCTGTATCGGGCTATGGACCGATTCAGACAATAACAAACACGTAGGTTGATGGTCATGAAATATAAGGTTATGGACCGATTTGAACCATACTTGGCACAGTTGTTGGATATCGTAACAAAACACGTCGTGCAAAATTTCATTCTAATCGGATAAGAATTGCGCACTCTAGAGGCTCAAGAAGTCAAGAACCCAGATCGGTTTATATGGCAGCTATATCAGGTTATGAACCTATTTGAACCATACTTGGCACAGTTGTTGGATATAATATGGAAACACGTCGTGCTAAATTTTATCCCAATCGGATAAGAATTGCGCACTCTAGAGACTCAAGAAGTCAAGACCCATGATCGGTTTATATGACAGCTATATAAGGTTATGAACCGATTTAAACCATACTTGGCACAGTTGTTGGATATCGTAACAAAACACGTCGTGCAAAATTTCATTCTAATCGGATAAGAATTGCGCACTCTAGAGGCTCAAGAAGTCAAGACCCCAGATCAGTTTATATGGCAGCTATATAAGGTTATGAACCGATTTGAACCATTCTTGGCACAGTTGTTGGATATAATATCGAAATACGTCGTGCTAAATTTCATCCCAATCGGATAAGAATTGCGCACTCTAGAGGCTCAAGAATTCAAGACCCAAGATCGGTTTATATGACAGCTATATCAAAACATGGACCGATATGGCCCATTTACAATACCAACCGACCTACATTAATAAGAAGTATTTGTGCAAAATTTCAAGCGGCTAGCTTTACTCCTTCGGAAGTTAGCGTGCTTTCGACAGACAGACGGACGGACGGACGGACAGACGGACGGACATGGCCAGATCGACATAAAATTTCATGACGATCAAGAATATATATACTTTATGGGGTCTCAGACGAATATTTCGAGTAGTTACAATCAGAATGACGAATTGGTATACCCCCCATCTTATGGTGGAGGGTATAAAAAGCTTATGGAAAGTTTAAGTTCAGTTGTGATTATAAACATCCCCTGAGACACACATTTTTCTTCTAACATCCCCATTTATATTTAAGCAGCAGTAAATTTCAGCAAACAACAGTTTTTTAGCAGTAAGCCTGCCGCTCTGAAATTGCAGAACTAAATTAACCACTTACATTCAACAGACAGTTTTTGCTTTTTTCAGCCAATTTTTTTCTATGAGTGCATATTGTATATTTAACTTGCTCTAATAACGAGGTGAACTTCATACTGACATGTCCTCAAAATATGTGTTAATAAACTTCAGTAAAAATTTGCTACAAAAATTTTTTTCCACGGACTAAAATTAAGGATGTAATTTTCTCTTCCGAGAGTATATTTGAACTAGAATTCAAGTTTTTTAAGCTGGTTATAAAGAAAAATTTTAGGGATATTTCCATACCCACTTTAGTATATGAGCTAATTGCAATTTCTTTGAAAATAGGATTTGTTGCCGTGGTTTAGTAATATTTCATAACGGAAGGAATAATTTTCTTATAGCATAATTACAAATTTATACCAATTGTGGGTAAATTTTTAACTACATTATACGATACCCTTCTTTTCAGTGCAAACCTGCAATAGCCCGTTGTGATTTTCCAGCCACACTATTAGTTTGAACACCATTAGCTGTCAGTTGACATATACCTTAGCTTGACAGATATACCAGTGTGAACTTGGTAACACTTCGTGTCAGCTACCTTTTAGCATTATAGTGTAAACGTACATGTCTTGGAAATGAAGTCGATTAGTCCAATGATATTATCAAATAGTTTCAATACCTAAGGTAATGCTGCGCATTTTTAATATCTTTTTTATATCTTTTCTTATCTAGACAGGGCCAGAAAAATACAAAGATTACTTCCATGATTACTTTAGATAAACATAGTTTTCACCCTACTCTACTTTATACGTAAATTCTCTTGGACATTCGTGACAAAAACCTATTGTAACATATTAACTACGCAAAAGGTCGAAAATTGAATATCAGTGATTTTAGACAACCCACACTATGACATCAACCACCCTTAATAACAACTCTTTTCCTCATTTTGCTCCACAAAGCCAACAGTCAGCACTTAAATCACACTTAAGAACGTTTCAAAAATGATTTCTGTTTTCAGGGGGGGCAAAGGTAATTAAAGGGTCCTAAATGTCCTTTCATTTCCAGCCAACTACAAACTCATTAACAATATTTTGTTGTCGACTGCTCATGTTCATGGCGGACTAATAAATAACAAATGAAAATAAAAAAGTAAAAAAAAAAAATCATTAACTGCCATGTTCTCATGAGGAAATGTGAAAATATGAGTGGGAAAATTAGTAAGGCTAAAATGGGAAAGTGCGTGGTTTTACCTTCAAATAAAACAATAACGAGAACAAATTACATTTAACCGGCTGAGAAAAAATTGATAAGAAGGGGATATAAATACCGCACAGTGGTAATAATCGCAATTCATTACTATGAGTATAAAGACTCGCAGGCATTAAGCATCATTTTGAAGCAAGTTCGACCTTAGAAGGTTTAGGTTAGGTTGACAAAAAAATCTGGATTTTTATCATTACAATTAAGAGATGTAATGTGAAAGTCATTTTAGCAAAAATAAATACTGCTGTTCCATTTTCAGCGGATATTTTGGTTGATTAACAAATAAATTACTCTGAGATTCCAGTCTACGGCTCTTCTACATAGTAAGTAGGCTGGCAAAATATCGATGGCACTATCGATATTTTAGTTTTTGGCTTAATATCGATTAATATCTTTCCCATCGATAGTATCGGCAAAATTGAGTAAAAAATGAGCGGTCCGATCGTGAATATATCCCAATCACACATCTTTCAATCGTTCTTCTTGTTGAGTATTTCAGCCGTTTCGTCTTTGTTGCCGTTGTCTAGCGTTCGAAGCCATCAATACAACTTCCAACAGATGCACAGAAACATGTGCACCATGGAAGTAGTGTAATAGCCGCAGACAAAAAATCTGTCATTACACGAAAGCACATGCATTGGGAAAAGAATAGCTAATAGACAGGGTTGTCGAGCGTGGTTTATATGGTATTTGTATCATAGAGGCGTTTTCGGAATAAAATACGATACAAATGCAACATATCAACGTAAGGCCCTTGAAGCCATCAAACCTAATATGGTTGAAAAGTCTTCTAACCAAAGACGAAACGCGTCCCATAGTGATTGGTGTGTGTTGCGATCTCTGGTTTTCCTTATGCATTTGCAAAGATAATTTCCAATCATTGAGCTCGTCACGAAAGAGCAACAAACAAAAATTTTTAAAATTTGGTTTCGGTCTATGCATTTGAATTGCTTCTATATAAACCGATATCTTGATGTTTACTTTATATTTTCATTTTAAATATAAGTGATATGAAATAACCGATAGCATCGATACTATCGATATGTATTATTAGAAATATCGAATATGGCGAATATCGATTGAGCCGAGTGATTTCTATTCAAGATCACTTCGTTTCAAAAAGAAAAGTAACGTAACAAATTACCCAATCTTTTTTTTCTTTCCTCTTAAATAGGTCCACCTAGTAATGATCTAGCGAATGTAGAGGTTCAATTTGTTGCAAGATATTGCGATATTCATACATAAAGACAACGTGTGCCTCTTAGATTTATAAGACTCTTCTATGTAATGCACAATCCCATGCAGGGCGATGTGCAACGATTGTCCTTACGAAAAAGGCCCGTTTACATCTAAACAATTGGGCGAATATTCTACTCTCCATCAAAGTATCGACTACACGTTCCACGTTCATTAATGTAATTGATATCAGGCTAATCGTGCACTGACGTCCTTTGTTCCTGCGCAAATTTCCTTGGGAATTTGGAGTATAAACAATACTTTTACCTCTTTATAGATTTTGGGGTCCATCAGGCCGTCACTTTAACATAGAATGCTCTTTATGGCTTCCTTAGCCATTTTCTTCGTAACGGTGAATCTTTGCTCAACTTCATTATTCCTAAGTTCGAGTATCTTCGCATATGCAACTGCAGGGAAGACGTATTCATGCCGTTGAAGTCTATTAATCTCTAGGTTTGGCCATGGATTTGTGAGAGAAACTTTGTCATCTTAGCTGCGTCATTAACGCTATCAATCTGTTCGAAGAAATGCTTCAATTTTGTCCCTATGGTTTGTAATACTCGATTCACTAAGTCTAAGTCTGAAGACCACTATCTCAATATTTTAGTTTCTTCCTTTTTTTGCATACGCTCAAAAAATATTACCCAAACTTCACAGATTTGAGCCAAGGATACTGAACTTAATTTAAAGAAGCCCAGTTTTCCAATTTTTTAAGAAAACAATCACTTCGATTAAAGATTTTTACTAAAGTTTGAATGTTTAAATATTTTAAAAATTCGCTTCTTTGGCTCGCAATCATTACCAAATTCGTTAGATCACAAAATCTTTAGATTTACGTCAACTTTTTTCAGTGTAGTCTTACGGATCGGAACAAGTGGGTCCATATTGTCCGTCGTTCTGATTTTCATATATACATTAAAAAACATCTTATTTCTCTTTCAGTCTACTGTGAGTCTCTATGATCCTTGTCATCATATCCCATGGCACATGCCTCGAAAATTAACTATGTGAGTGTGTGAATGTGCGTGGGGGTAGGTATGTTTGTTAGGCATATCCTTAAAAACTTGCAACGCTTATAAGTGCTTTTTCAACGGCATTTTGTTTCCGTTTTACGTAAACACCCACCACCATTATGGTCAACCATCAGTCAACGGCTGACGGTCCACAGGACGCGGTGACGACGCTTTGTTCTAAATGTAGCTTTTGGCCCATTGATTGGGCGAATGGCTATAGTAACTGCTCGATACACAGTCACACACACACACACACATTTGACAGTGTGTACGATTATATTTTCATGATTGTTGTAAGAATTGTTTTATAAATCATTACGTGGATACACGTGACCTACTCCAGTCCCGTGGCATACTGTGTCAGCGTCGGGCACTCTATTAATAAAGTGGCAGGAATTGGTCCCTATAGGCAGCATTCGTTTATTTCTTGGAGGTTTGTAGGAAGGTCTTCTCAGAAGTTGACTTGTTTTCATTGGCGTGGACGTGTGCTAGTACGCCCTTGCCTCATTTGCGATGTGTAGAAAGGCCATTGGCGTAAGTTCAGCATTTGAGTGTGGCAACTTCTTTGGGTATTTAAAGTCATTTAACCTTACTCTGCATAAGGTTATAATTAATTTCACTCCTTTGTTGTTTTGGTTATTATTGCGGTTGCCTTTACTCGCTGTTCTAACATTTTATGTAAGACCATTAACAATAATCAAAAAAAAAAAAAAAAAGCCAAAGTACTCTGAGCTAAGAAACTGCTTTAGAGTACTGACAAGGGAAACCTTAGGCACAAAAGTAAATCAATTATCGACAGTCAAAGTTTTATTATATTCCCTGAATTTATTTATCCTTTTCAGGTCCAAAGATATTTATGCACGTTAGACCGTCCAATGCTATAAATGAGGATTATTTTTCCAAATAGAGAAACGCAAAAATGGTTGTAATATTTTTCCTTCTATCCCAATAGCCAAAATATGAAATATTATGGTGATCGTTTAACGATTACCCGTACCGCCACACCGTCCAAAGTTGGATATAATGCTTTCTTAGGAGTCTTATTGAGTATTTTCGGTCTTAGCATGAAACTGGTAAAATAAACATACATTTATATGGAATTTACTAAAAAAAACCGCTATGTCTAAATCTGAACCGATTTAGATAACATTTGGCAGAGGCTTCCAAATGAGTAATAAAATACTTCACACCAAATTTTCGTGCAAATCAGTTGAAAATTGTAGTAACTACACCCTTATAAATGTAAATCGGGCGAGTTATATATGTGGGAGCTATATCTAAATCTGAAGTGATTGATGGCGTTTGTCTCTAGGCTAAAACAAGTGATACATGCAAATTTTCGTGATGGTATAAAGCCCATGGTTAGGTCAGGTTAGATTAAAGTGGCAGTCTGTCATCAGACCCACTTTGACGTTTTCGTCCATTGTGATACCACAGGAAGAGAAGAAGGAAGATGTCTTCTAGTTCTTGCCGTTAAACCATGCAGCTCGCTTCAAGAAGCCCAACAACTTGCGAATTTTCACATCCACTTAATCAGGCAGGTTCTCAAAGATATGAGAACCCTAAGTGAAAATCCTTCAAACTGCTGGTACTGGACACACACACAGAAGGTGTTCGATAGTCTGTACTTCTTCGATGTCCTCACAGCTTCTGGAAAAGTCGTTGCTGGTTGCAAGCTTCAGTCTGTCAGAATGTTTTCCGATTAGACAGTGACCTGTCATGACAGATAAAATGAATGAGACGTCTGTAGCAAAGCGGTAGACCTCTTTTAGTCTAGATTAGGCCACATAGTTTTTGAATGCTCACAGCCCTCTCTTTGTGACCATCTATTATTCGTTGTCCCTAGGGCCTGGTCCTGAAAACTTTGCATACAGGTTGCTAGAGGCATGCCCACAGATTCCAGAATCCCTGGAATGTGTAGAGTAGTTCCCAGTCTCGCAAGCTCGGTCATGGTGATCTCCAGGGATCTTTGCCCTAAGATATGTTTCTATCAGCCTCTCAAGAGTCTTCAGCATAAAGGATGACTGATTAATTGGACGAAATCTTTCGCCTTCGTGTGGTAAGGTTTTCCTGCTTTTGGAATAAAAAAGACCTTCGTTTCCCTCCATCCCAAAGGTATATATGACATGCTGGTACAATCAGAGTATATCTCCCTAACCCAGGGAACCAGTCCATCAGACACAGTTTGTAATTCAAGCGGCGATACATCATCAGGGCCTGGCGACTTAAAGGAGTCGAAATACTTATCGCCCAAAGTTCTTTCGGCTCAGACACAGTTTCCCCAATAGACTCCGATGAATGCATAACTGAGAAAATTTCTTCTGGCGCCACGTTGTCCGTCTGAGAATTTCCCGGGAAATGTGTATCAACGAGTAGTTCTAGTGTTTCCTCACTTAAAGGACAAAAAAAGGTCACTCTAACGTTCATAGTAGTCATATTTAGCTACGGAAAGGAAAGCGGTTTTTGATTTTTTAATAATTCCATGTGTTATCAATTTGCATACCCACCATTATAGGAGGAGGGTATACTAAATAAGCGATCAGCAATAATATTACATTACAAAATCAAAACCAGTTTCTCGCGGCGTTGAGTAAAGTTCTTTCGTCTTGATAGTCGGTCCAGTCTTAGATATTGTCGATCCAGGACGATTAGCTTCTGGCTCTGGCTGGTTTTCCTTCAAACTTCCTTTAAGAATTGTTTGTATGAATCGGTATTTATCGTTTCTCATTATATGCCGCTTTCCGAGTCTTGATTGTTTTAATTAATTGTCGGCCTGCATTCATTCTTCTCAGGACTTCGTTGTTAGTGACGCGGTCTGTCCATGGTATTTTCAATATTCTTCTGTAGAGCCATATATCTAATGCCTCTAGTTTTTTTTTCATGGGCAGCCTTAAAGTCCACGTTCCTGCGTTTCGTACAAAAATACTGAACAACATTACTGATAAATCTAATATTAGTTTGAAGGCCGATGCAATATGTGTTAGTCCTTTAGTCAAACTCCCAAATACCAAAAATTTTTTAATTTTTTTAATTTTTCAATATTTGTTATGTTTATTTTTATACCCCCTATCCTATGGTGGAGGGTTGTAATGCTGTTTGTAACTACTCGAAATATTCGTCTGAGACCCCATAAAGTATATATATATATTCATGATCGTCGCGACATTTTATGTCAATCTAGCCATGTCCGTCCGTCTGTCTGTCGAAAGCACGCTAACTTCCGAAGGAGTAAAGCTAGCCGCTTGAAATTTTACACAAATACTTCTTATTAGTGTAGGTCGATTGGTATTGTAAATGGGCCATATCGGTTCATGTTTTGATATAGCTGCCATATAAACCGATCTTGGGCCTTGACTTCTTGAGCTTCTAGAGGGCGCAAGTCTTATCCGATTTGAATGAATTTTTGCACGAAGTATTTTGTTATGATATCCAACAACTGTGCCAAGTTTGGTTTAAATCGGTCCATATCCGATCTGGGATCTTGACTTCTTGAGCCGCTAGAGGTCGCAATTATTAACCGATTTGGATCCTCTCATGACCATCAACATACGTGTTTAATATAATCTGAATCGGTCTATAGCCCGATACAGCTCCCATATAAATCGATCTCTCTATTTTACTTTTTGAGCCCCCAAAGGACGTAATTCTTATTCGAATTGGCTGACATTTTACACAGGTCTCCAACATATAATTTAATTGTGGTCCAAACCGGACCATATCTTGATATCGCTCTAATAGCAGAGAAAATCTTTTCTTATATCCTTTTTTGCCTAAGAAGAGATGCCGGGAAAAGAACTCGACAAATGCGATCCACGGTGGAGGGTATATAAGATTCGGCCTGGCCGAACTTTGCACGCTTTTACTTGTTAATGTTGTATTGTCGCTGTTGTATTTTATTTTCCTGCTGACGATGATGTGTTTGTCTTTTATTGTTTATTCTTTGGTTACATATTTCACTTACTGTTATAAGCCACCTATACTGCTTGCCAGGATTGTTGTGTAATGTGCATATGTATTTAATATAATTAATGAGGATTCCATTTGTCTGTATTCAAATTCCAATCATTTTCAATTGCTTCCATGAATATTCTTTCGGAGTATATATTGCATAAAAGGGGCAAAAGGATGCATCCCTGCCTGACGCCTCCCGAGATTACGATTTCATCGGCCAGTTCGCAATTTGCATAGACGTGCGGTCTGATTTCATTATAAGTTTTTAATGCATTGTATTTATTTTCCGATTGAAACCAAATGCTATTTATAGTCGATGAAACACATGAGGACATCATTTTGTACATCGCGGCAGTTTAGGATCAGCAATTGAATACTTATCAGTGCTTGCCGTGTACCCGTTTCTTCTCTGAAGCCGTATTGTGCGGTTCCTTCCCGTAGAATAGAAATTTAGTAAATAAATAAATTTATTTTTTTCTTATTTGTGGTAACATGTTGGCCCTCACTGGCATTAGTTGCCCAAGTTGCAGGGTTATGTAAAACGTTTCCCATGATTGTTGCCATTACCAAAAATCATTTATTGTAAATGTAACTTAATTACGTTGAAATGTTGACGTTTGACGCTTATGTTTTATAACGAAATGTCAAGTGAAACGATTTGATTAATTGTGGCAAACTACGCAAGGTTAATAAAACACAACACACAGGAAATACCAACAGAAACAGGAAAACGGATATTTTTACCAAGGAGAGAAAAAGAACTCAAATTGAAATGAACATTTTCTCATTTCTCGACGAAATCTTAGGCAAATGTATGCGATGTAAATATGTGGCCCAATTAAAACTAAGTGTGGAAAAGCGAAATACATGAAATTTGTCTTAAGAACATTTTACTTTTAATATGGCAACTAAGAAGGCATTTGTTTGTAACACCGAATATTGGTCTAAGGCCGCATGAAGTATATGTACCTGCATTCTTGATCATAATAACATTTTATACCGATCTAGCCATTTTCGTCCGTCTATCACTCAAAAGTATGCTAACTCTCACTAATAGAAAGAGAGACTCCCTAAATTGGGCTCGGGAATTTGCTGCGCATGCTACCCCAAAGACTACACATTTAGATTCGGAAACTGCACAGCAGTCAGCCAAAAGGCTGAGGTCACATGGAGGTACAATAGTAAGATGGGTACAAGATCCTTTGCTAATGTCGCTAGGGAAAGTTTGGTGATGGCATTGTCGACAAGGGAGAAGAACAAGGCTGCATACCTAGGAATAATAAGAGTGGGATAGTCAATGATAGTCAATCAGTAACTCCGTTGTCTTTGCAGAATTTCCTGGGTTTCCTCCAGTTTGTGACGATGCAGGCTGGCATCGAGGCCGATACATGCAAATTGCCTGCGATGATCAACGCTCAATTGAAATGTATCGTTGTGCGCTAAAAATGATTGGTGAGATCTGGCCAGGTGCATCACTAGGTTTAGTCAAGAAGGAAGATATTCCTTCCCGACCAATGGCGCATGCTTGGATACCAGGGATTCCCACAGATCCTGAATCGATACTAGGAAGACTAAGGGAATGTAATTCCAATCTTTCATCCACAGACTGCAAGATTGATAGATTGGATGAGGCTGATTGTGACTGGAGACAAGCAGTATTCATACTAAACTCCGGTTGTCTCGCAGACCTCAACAAGTCTGAAGGAGTTGTATCCTACGGTGGGGTTGGGGAATCAAGAGACCTCATCAGTTGTTGCTGAACGGTTGAATTACAGGTTGCGTCTAATACGCTGGTTCCCTGGCTTAGGGAGGTATACTCTGCTTGTATCAGCATGTCATATACCTGTGGGATGGAGGGACACTAATGTCATTTTCATTCCGAAAGCAGGAAAACCCTACCACACGAAGGCGAAAGATTTTCGTCCTATTAGTCTGTCATCCTTGATGCTGAAGACTCTTGAGAGGTTGATAGAAACATATCTTAGGGCAAAGATCCCTGGAGATCGCCTGTCGGGGCAGCAGCATGCATACAGTAAAGGCAAATCTTTTGAAACATTTGAAACCCTCTATGTAGCCCTAGTCGGCTACATAGAGGGTTTTTTCGCTGTCAAGGAATATACGATGGCATTTCTTGAAGGCGCTTTCAATAATGTAAAACCGACGTCAATCATGAAGGTGTTGGAGTTTCTAGGCATCAACTCTACCGTAAGAAAGTTTATTAATAACTTACTAGATGCATTACGGCAGGCTTGGGATCTGTAGATCTAAAAAGATGGGTCAGCAGAGGAACTCCTCAGGGAGGTGTACTGTCTCCTCTACTTTAGAATATAGCCATTAACAATAAATTATTGTCTCTGGAAGAAAAATGTGTAAAAGTGGTCGCGTATGCTGATGACGTGGCAATTGCGGTTAGGAGAAAGTTTCCCAATACTCTAAGAGATATACTTGGGAAAGCTCTACGTGCAACAGCAAAGTGGGTTACCGAAAGTGGTAGTACTGAAAGTGGAAGTGCAAGGCAGAAGTAGTTCTTTTCAGCAGGAAATACAAGTTGCCTGCAGTGGAACCTATCTCCTTGGTTGGAGAGAATGTTCCATTTACAGAAAGCCTAAAATACCGGGAAATACACACTGAAAATTGAACTTCAAATCCAACATTTTGGGAAGGGTAAGAAAGGACACTCTTGCCCTATACACCTGCAAGAGAGCCATTGACAAAAGTTGGGGATTTAGACCGCGGGTCATGCATTGGGTATATACAAGAGTTGTCAGACATATAACGCTATGTGCTGTTGTGGTCTGGTGGATGGCGCTTCAAAAGTCCACTTAAACGGATCCACTGAGGACGACACCATCTGGTGCGCTTAATTTAATGCTTCATCTTATGCCTCTGGACTTTGTGGCTAGACAAAATGCAGTGACCACTACCGTGAGGTTAAGGGAGATTTCTCTGTGTTATCCTTGATACAATGTCCGATGTTCCAAGCAGTATGGATACACCCAACCTGAGCCGTTTTTTTATAAAAAGTACTGTATAACTATTCCTGATAGAACCGATTGGAACTACGATATCCCTGGTAGCAGAAGTTATATAGACTTTTATGCGGATGGTTCCAATCTATCGAATGGTCATATCGAAAAGGTTACTCGACCACTGCAGTGTGTATCAAGCAGAGATCTTTGCAATTAGGGAAGTGGTGGAATAACTAAGATAAAATGTCATTACGACGATTGGCATAAATGTCTTCTCAGACAGCAAGGCAACCATTAAATCCCTAGAGAACGTATTTCTGAACACAAGAACCGCCCTCGACAGTCGCAGATCTCAACGAGACGGCAGAACAGTTCAAAATTCAGCTGTTGTGGGTGCCGGGCCACAGAAATATCCCAGGGAATGGTAAAGTGGACGAGCTTGCGAAACTAGGAACTACCCTACACATTCCAGGGATACTGAAATCTGTGGGTATGCCTCTAGCGACATGTAACCTAAGCTTTCAGTACCAGGCCCGAAGGACAACCAACGAATGATAGATGGTCACAAAGAGGGGCTGTGAGCCTTCCAAAACTATGTGGCCTAATCCAGATTTGAAGAGGTCTACCGCTTTGCTGTCATTGGCTAGAACAGACGTCTTAGTCAATGTGTCCGTCATAACATGTCACTGTCTAATCGGAAAACATGCTGACAGACGGAAGGTTGCCAGCAACGACTTTTGCAGAAGCTGTGAGCACATCGCGGAAGAAGAGGCTACATAACACCGTCTATATGTGTGTCCCGCACTAGCAGTCAGAAGGAGTTTCAAATTTGGTTCTCATTTCTTGAGAACCTGCCAGATTTAGTGGATGTGAACATTCGCAAGTTGTTGGACTTTTTAATACGATCTGGATGGTTCAACGATAGGAAGTAGAAGGCATCTTTCTTCTTTTGTTCCTGTGGTACTGCAATGGACGAAAATGCCACTTAAACCTAACCAAACCTATCCTATGCTTACTTTTGAATGAGTAAAGCTAGACTTTCCTAATTTATCACAAATGTTTTTTTTTATATAAAACAATTTTTGACCATATAAAACAACAACAAACGAAATTTCAGAATATGGTAAAAATTTAACAAAATAATATAGTTGTTAATATCCCGGCCGACACGGGATAACATGAGCACCACACAGGCTGGAAGAGCTTCGATTTGTGTGGTTTCCATCGTTATCACTCGAAGCTTAGCTGAAAGCTACCGGGCGCGTCCAAAGGTTGCGGATGGTGGAAAGCTCCGTTTTTATGCGGAGTAGCTGCAAATGCGGCCGCGGGCAGTCAGCGATTTTCGGGAGGAGAGTCTCCCGAAATCGCTGACCAGGTGGCACTGGCTCTTAATTAAATACTGAGTTCCAATAATACTCGAGATGACAAGGCGAGTTATTGGCGCCTTCAAATAACCAATGGCCAACATCAGCGTCTGTTCCCAGGTTAGGGGCGTCTGGAGGCGAGCGTTGGCTCTTGGAGCAAGCGGCTCGCCACAAAGAGGGATACATGTGCAATCCCACAAAACCCATGCGGTTTGGGCTGCTGGGCCAGTAACCCGCCCCCGGAAAACTATGAGAACTTCTATGAGAAACAAAGTAATAGTAACAAGTAAAAGCGTGCTAAGTTCGGCCGGGCCGAATCTTATATACCCTCCACCATGGATCGCATTTGTCGAGATCTTTTCCCGGCATCTCTTCTTAGGCAAAACAGGATATAAGAAAAGATTTGCTCTGCTATTAGAGCGATATCAAGATATGGTCCGGTTTGGACCACAATTAAATTATATGTTGGAGACCAATTCGAATAAGAATTGCGCACTTTGGGAGCTCAAGAAGTAAAATAGTGAGATCGATTTATATGGGAGCTGTATCAGGCTATAGACTGATTCAGACCATAACAAACACGTATGTGGATGGTCATGAGAGAATCCGTCGTACAAAATTTCAGGCAAATCGGATAATAATTGCGACCTCTACAGGCTCAAGAAGTCAAGATCCAAGATCGGTTTATATGACAGCTATATTAAGTTATGGACCGATTTGAACTATACTTGGCACAGTTGTTGGATATCATAACAAAACACGCCGTGCCAAAATTCATTCAAATCGGATAAGAATTGCGCCCTCTAGAGGCTCAAGAAGTCAAGACCCAAGATCGGTTTATATGGCAGCTATATCAAAACATGGACCGATTTGGCCCATTTAAAATACCAACTGACCTACACTAATAAGAAGTATTTGGGAAAAATTTCAAGCGGCTAGCTTTACTCCTTCGGAAGTTAGCGTGCTTTCGACAGACAGACGGACGGATGGACAGACGGACGGACGTGGCTAGATCGACATAAAATCTTACGACGATCAAGAATATATATACTTTATGGGGTCTCAGACGAAAATTAGTATATTCGATCCGTGGAGCGAATATAGATTCGGATCAATACCTTGTTGCAACAAAGGTTGGCATCCGTTTGAACATGGCGAGGAAAGTACGATCTGACACTGCACGGAAGCTGGACATTGAAAAGCTGCAAACACCACAAATGGCAGCGGCATACTCCACTCGACGCATGTGGCACACTATTGCCCACTCCATTGAAAATACCGCAAAATCCGAACTTGGGTACCGGAAGACTCCTCCAAAAAACCCACCAAGAGTGTCGAGATGCTACTGAAGCCAAGAATGCGGCACATAGACCAATAGGGAGAAAAGGAGAGAGGAGAAACATCTATTCCGCAGAATGAAAAAGGACATGGAAAGACGTGAGTGTACAGGAGTCAGAATGAAGTCCGGAAATTCTACCAAAGAATTAAACATCAAGCCGATGTCTTTGGTGCAGGCACATCCTCCTGCAGAGACAAAGAAGGAAATCTAATAACAGACACAGATAACATGCTGAGGATATGGAAAGAACATTTTCCCAACAGCTAGTGTCGGACGTTGGCGGCGTAGAGCATACCGCAGAACCAATCCCTGGTGATGGTATAGAATGTTTACCTCCTTGTCAGAATGAGGTCCAAGTAGCAGTGACCCGACTAAAGAACAACAAGGCAGCAGGAGTCGACGGGTAAATCGCTGAACTGTTTAAGACCGGAGGCGACAGTCTGATAAGGCGTATGCATCAGCTCATCTACACAATCTGGCTAGAAGAACGCATACCCGATGATTGGAACCTCAGCATACTATGTCCCTTACACAAGAAAGGAGACAAGATGGAATGTGCCAACTACAGAGGAATAAGTCTCCTCCACATCGCATACATACATACATCGCTCGTGCGTACTGTGTGAAAGGTTAAAACCTAAAGACAATGCGATAATTGGGCCCTATCAATGCGGCTTTAGACCTGGTAAATCCACCCTGGACCAGATATTCACACTGCGCCAAATCCTGGAAATGACCCGAGAAGGACAAATCGACACCTGCCGTCTCTTTGTTAACTACAAAGCCGCCTTCGATAATCCTTTACGTTCAAAGGTATTTCAAGCCATGTCTGAGCTTGGTATCCCTGCAAAATTAATAAGACTCTGCAGGATGGCACTTCTTGATACGGGTTCCTCAGTAAGAATATGAAAGAATCTCTCCGAACCATTTAATACCAAACGAAGTTTCAGACAAGGAGACAGCCTACCGTGTGATCTCTTTAATATCCTGTTGGAGGTGAATATACGAGATGCAGATGTGAATAGATATGAAACACTAATCACAAGAGAACACATGCTACTCGCCTTTGCCAACGACATCGATATCATAGGTCGGTCACCGGAAGAAGTAACTGCAACCTTTGAAAGAATCGAAAGAGAGTAAGTGAAATGGGTCAGGCAGTAAATGGATATAAGACGAAATGGATGGTTTCAAATGGAGAAAAAACAAGTAAATCGTGCTAATTTCAGCCGGGCCGAATCTTATATACCCATGGATCGCATTTGTCGAGTTCTTTTCCCGGCATCTCTTCTTAGGCAAAACAAGTAAGAGCGTGCTAAGTTCGGCCGGGCCGAATCTTATATGCCCTCCACCATTGATCGCATTTGTCGAGTTCTATGCGCGGTATCTCTTTTTAGACAAACATAGAATATCGAATAAGAACTGTTATCCTATTGGAGCTATATCAAGTTATAGACCGATTTGGACCATAATTGAATGCTGATTGACATTGTAGAAGTCATTGTGTTATATTCAGTTCATTCGGATAAGAATTGCGCCTTGTAAGGGCTCAAGAAGCAAGAAGCACGTATGTTGAAGGTCATGAGAGAAGGCCTTGTACAAAATTTCAGCCAAATCGGATGAGAATTGCGCCCTCTAGAGGTTCGAGAAGTCAAGATCCCAGATCGGTTTATATGGCAGCTATATCAGGTTCTATATCGATTTACGACATACTTAGCACAGTTATTAGAAGTCATAACAAAACAATGCAAAATTTCAGCCAAATCGGATAAGAATTGCTCACTCTAGAGGCTCAAGAAGTCAAGATCCAAGATCGGTTTATATGACAGCTATACCAGATTATGAACCGATTTGAACCATACTTAGCATAGTTGTTGAAAGTAATACCAAAACACTACGTGCAAAATTTCAGCTAAATCGGACGAGCCTCAAGAGGCTCAAGAAGTCGGTTTATATGACAGCTACACCAGATTATGAACCGATTTGAACCATACTTGGCACAATTGTTGCATATCATACCAAAATACGTCGTGCAAAATTTCATTCTAATCGGATAAGATTTGTGCCTTCTAGAGATTCAAGAAGTCAAGACCCAAGATCGGTTTATATGGCAGCTATATCAGGTTATGGACCGATTTGAACCATACTTGGCACAATTGTTGGATATCCTACCAAAACACGTCGGGCAAAATTTCATTCAAATCGGATAAGAGTTGCGCACTCTAGAGGCTCAAGAAGTCAAGACCCAAGATCGGTTTATATGGCAGCTATATCAGGTTATGAACCGATTAGAACGATACTTGGCACAATTGTTGGATATCCTACCAAAACACGTCGTGCAAAATTTCATTCTAATCGGATAAGATTTGCGCCTTCTAGAGGTTCAAGAAGTCAAAACCCAAGATCGGTTTATATGGCAGCTATATCAAAACATGGACCGATATGGCCCATTTACAATACCAACCGACCTACACTAATAAGCAGTATTTGTGCAAAATTTTAAGCGGCTAGCTCTACTCCTTCGGAAGATAGCGTGCTTTCGACAGACAGACGGACGGATGGACGGACAGACGGACGGACGGACAGACGGACGGACATGGCTAGATCAACATAAAATGTCGCGACGATCAAGAATATATATACTTTATGGGGTCTCAGACGAATATTTCGAGTAGTTACAAACAGAATGACGAAATTAGTATACCCCCATCCTATGGTGGAGGGTATAAAGAGGATATAAGTAAAGATTTGCTCTGCTATTAGAGCGATATCAAGATATGGTCCGGTTTGGACCACAATTAAATTATATGTTGGAGACCTGTACAAAATGTCAGCCAATTCGAATAAGAATTGCGCCCTTTGGGGATCGATTTATATGGAAGCTGTATCGGGCTATAGACCGAATCAGACCATAATAAACACGTATGTTGATGGTCATGAGAGGATCTGTCGTACAAAATTTCAGGCAAATCAGATAATAATTTACATGGTTTACATGGCTGCTATGTCAGGTTATAAACCGATTTGAACCTTATTTAACACAGTTGTTGAAAGTAAGAATAAAATACGTCATGGAAAATTTCAGCCAAATCGGATAGGAATTGTGTCCTCTAGAAGGTCAAGAAGTCAAGTCCCCAGATATGTTTATATGACAGCTATATCAGGTTATGGACCGATTTGAACTATACTCGGCACAGTTGTTGGATGTCATAACAAAACACGTCGTGCGAAATTTCATTCCAATCGGATAAGAATTGCGCACTCTAGAGGCTCATGAAGTCAAGACCCAAGATCGGTTTATATGACAGCTATATCAAAACATGGACCGATATGGCCCATTTAAAATACCAACCGACTTACACTAATAAGAAGTATTTGTGCAAAATTTTAAGCGGCTACGTTTACTCCTTCGGAAGTTAGCGTGCTTTCGACAGACAGACGGATGGACATGGCTAAATCGACATAAAATGTCGCGACGATCAAGAATATATTTATGGGGTCTCAGAGGAATATTTCGAGTAGTTACAAACAGAATGACGAAATAGTACACCCCCCATCCTTTGGTGGAGGGTATAACAATATGGAACAAGATCCAACATTTTCGAAAACTGCCAGATTATGAAATAAGTGGCGAAAAGAGAAGACAAGTGTATCGGCGTTTTGAAAGTTTACATCGAAAAGTTACCAAACAAGAAGGGAACTCCCCCTTCTGGACGTATTTGTAAATGTTGGAGCCTCTAGAGTAAACCCAGTATCGACAAACCAGCAGGAGCCATTCGATTGCCAGCGAAGCTATTAAATTCTGGGGGTGACACGCGACGAGTGCTTCAATCAGTACAATCGGTCTAAGTAAATTATACGCGATGATTAGAACCTCCTCCTCGCCCAGTTAACATTATGATAGAGTCCGGAAAGAAACAGATGGAAAACTTCCACCTTTTTGTCGATTAAAAGAGTGCTGTCCGATTCAATGAGTGCTTCAAACTCCGAACGGCATATCTCAGTGCTATACCCCTTTGGTGAGAAGTGTTTACATAGCTGCCATACCATTGTTTCAATTGGCATAGTTCCTCACAAATGTCGAGTGCATTAGGAGGGTATAACCACCGTTCTCGCCAGAATTCGAACCCAGGCGTTCAGCGTCATAGGTGGACGTGACTCCTTTGCACTGCGGAGTATGGCATTACTAAAAAGGTTGTGAGTCTTTGAGAATAGGCCTTAACTGATAAACAATCGTCAGTAAAAAAATCTGTCTGGGTTAATCAGTAACGAACAAGGCATCAGACAAGGAGACACAATCGAATGACAATTGTGGTAAGGCCACTCAATGCGATTTACATATAAATTGAAAATTTAAAATTTCTAAAATCACCTATTCGCTATTGGGCGTAATTTTTATACCCTCCACCATAAGATGGGGGGTATACTAATTTCGTCATTCTGTTTGTAACTATTCGAAATATTCGTCTGAGACCCCATAAAGTATATATATTCTTGATCGTCGTGACATTTTATGTCGATCTAGCCATGTCCGTCCGTCTGTCCGTCCGTCCGTCCGTCCGTCCGTCCGTCTGTCTGTCGAAAGCACGCTAACTTCCGAAGGAGTAAAGCTAGCCGCTTGAAATTTTGCACAAATAATTCTTATTAGTGTAGGTCGTTTGGTATTGTAAATGGGCCATATCGGTCCATGTTTTGATATAGCTGCCATATAAACCGATCTTGGGTCTTGACGTCTTGAGCCACTAGAGTGCGCAATTCTTGTCCGATTGGAATGGAATTTCGCACGACGTGTTTTGTTATGATACCCAACAACTGTGCCAAGTATGGTTCAAATCGGTCCATAACCTGATATAGCTACCATATAAACCGATCTTGGGTCTTGACTTCTTGACCCTCTAGAGGGCACAATTCTTATCCGATTTGAATGAATTTTTGCACGAAGTATTTCGTTATGATATCCAACAACTGTGCCAAGTATTGTTCAAATCGGTTCATAAACTGATATAGCTGTCATATAAACAGATCTGGGGATTTGATTTCTTGATCTTCTAGAGGGCGCAATTCCTATCCGATTTGGCTGAAATTTTGCATGACGTATTTTATTTTTACTTTCAACAACTGGGTCAAATAAGGTTCAAATCAGTTCATAACCTGATATAGCTGCCATATAAACCGATCTGGGATCTTGACTTCTTGACCCCTAGAGGTCGCAATTATTATCCGATATGCCTGAAATTTTGTACGATGGATCCTCTCATGACCATCAACAAACGTGTTTATTATGGTCTGAATCTGTCTATAGCCCGATACAGATCCCATATAAATCGTTCTCTCTATTTTACTTCGTGAGCCCCAATGGGCGCAATTCTTAAACGAATTGGCTGAAATTTTACACAGGCCTCCAACATATAATTTAATTGTGGTCCGAACCGGACCATATCTTGATATCGTTTTAATAGCAGAGTAACTCTTTTCTTATATCCTTTTTTGCCTAAGAAGAGATGCCGGGAAAAGAACTTGACAAATGCGATCCATGGTGGAGGGTATATAAGATTCGGCCCGGCCGAACTTAGCACGCTTTTACTTGTTTTGACTGTAACTAACAGCAAAAAACCGATGATATCACGGGCCAATAATAATTCTTTTTTTCTCTATTTAATATTCATTGTCTTAATGATTTCATTTCTTTCTCATAAGGAAACATCTATACAATGGAGCATAACTTACCAATTTGTATCAATTTAAAAGTTTTCTAATACAGCTCTGGATCATTATCGTACATTTTTTCTTCTTTGTATTTTATGGCCATATTCCGGTTCAAAGTTTTTTATAACGTTGACAACTGACAGCAATGGCGGCATTTCCGTTTTATAAATGCCAGCCAGCCACCAACAGCAACGGCAATGGTAACGTATGCGAAGTTCGTATTCGTTTGTATTTTCTGTCAAAGAAACTAATGGAGGCAAAAAAGGACATAAAAGCACAGGCATTTATTACGCTTTTGCGCACTTTTCCGGTTTGAATATGTAATCAGGATATGTGTTTAGTTGATTTGCCAGAAGTAAGGGTGGATGTGCGTATTGCCATTGAGTTGTTGGGGTTTTGTGTGTATGCGTGAGTTTTTCCATGAGCCATTTTAACGACGTTTTGAACAATTTAAAAGAAAATGCTCCTCGTTTTTTCCGTTGGTGGCAGCAACTTTCTCTGGCAAACATTTACAAAATGCGACTTTGTATTAAATGTGAGGAAATTGATGATTTGAAGCTACAAACAAATACAAAGAAACTAAGTATTTTTTCGCTTTTTTTATATCTTCTTTCAATTCCATGCAAAATAATGCTTAAAATGTACATAAATTGATTGAGGAAAGTTTTTATGGCTTCATTTGAAAGAAAATTTGTTCTAAAACTAATAGACGTTGGTTTAGGAAAACTTATTACAGGGCTGTATGTTGCATATACATTGAGGAAAGTCAAACATATATCTTAGGACTTAAACGATTTTTTTGAAATTTGGTTTTATAGTATGCAAGAAATAATAGAGGTCTATAAGAGAGGATTTATTTATTAAATTACAGTTAACTATTGGAGCAATGGCTTTAAGCTTAAAAAGATAGAGGATTATGTCTAATTGATTGATGAATTATCGAGCGTAAAGGATACGGAAGTTGATGGTTAAGGACTCCCCTTACATGGGTAACTTGAGGAGGCCAGATGGGTTATCCACACTTCTTTATTTGCAGGAGACACACTTTTCTGGTTGCGAGTCAACGGGTCAGGAGGATGTGGGCCTATTGCCCACGAGGGATCCCGTCAAGGATACACTGTCGGGCGAGCTATTGACTCAAGAGAGCATTTACTGGGCTCTATAAATCTGTGGGACTTATAAATCTTCGAGATCCGATGGCATTTACCCTATGTCTGTTTGTTTCAGGCATGTCTAAGACTTTACAATGTGCCCAAATTTTGGAGGAGGGTCAAAGTGGTTTTAAATTATAGTGTGGCTAAGGATTTCAAACCTATTAATCTCTCTTCCTTTTTCATTAAGACATTGGATAGGAATCTGGATTTGCATATTAGAAACAAGCTGGGTGTGTCACACTTCTCTGGATATCAGCATACTGACATCAAGGGAAGGTGAGTCGACGCGTTATTCATCATCTGGAGAACTCTCTAGAGTACAAGGATTTTGCCTTGGCGGCTTTCGTGGATATTGAGGCCTCCCTCAATGTACATTCAATTATGTACATTCGTCTCTCATAGAGGCGGCCCTGAGAAATGCGGAAATAGAGAAGAGAGTGCTGAATTAAATAATGAACATACTTCTGAATAGGACTATCAACGCGAGCATCAACTACAAGTCGGTGGGTATGGCTGTCACGAGGTGACGACTCATGTCGTTTTGCGCTAACGCGGATGACCTAGTTATTCTTGCAACCGGCAAATTTGTCTCTACTGTGTCGGAGGTGCTGGACAGAGCTAGGAAGATGGAGTTGGTGTTGTTCACACGGGGAAAGAGAGTTCCCGAGGTTATGCCTCCCTCGCTGCAGGGTGCTGCACTGCTGTATTGCTGGGAACTGGCTAAGAGGACATTGTATAGACTACTGGAGCTAGGCTTACTTAGGAGACCGCCGTCGAGACATACTCGTATACTAGATACGGTTCATCATCCGTCGGAAGATTTCCAGGTGGAGAAGGTTATGGTTGATTGAAGAAGGTACGTTAAGGTGCCTACTATAGAGGAGTGACAGAAAGGTGTAGTGCGGCCGCAAGGACGACATTATTTGTCTCTGTTCTGGGTATCATCACAGTCAGGGGGCGAATCTGCCAAAGGTGTCGATAATAGACTTCTATTCACCTCTTTGAGCAGACGAAAAGCCTTTGGAATGAACGATCGAAACGTAATGTTTGTGAACTTTTGTCTTTGGAGAAAACGCATCTGAGCAGCATAAAAGTAATCATAAAAGAACCCTACAAGTTAAGTACACATTCAACCAGCATAGGCATCAGAATTGATGAAATCTGTCGATGGTGTCATACCACCGAAGTTAGCTTTCACTTCCTTTGGCAATATCTAGCTTTGTATCGTAGTAGAAATAGGTCACTTGGATCTTTGTTCTTTCAAGTAAGTAAGTATAAGTTTTTTAAACATGTAACATTTTTTTAAAATTACGATGTAAAGTAAGATTTGTGAATATTTAAGGAATTCAAAATTGGATAATCAACAACAAATGTAATAAATAAAATGTTGTTGTAATGTCACAATTGGCAAGAGTTTTGATAATGTGGCCTCTGTTCCGCTTGAGCAATGTAGGTTGGTCAATTCTGAGTGGTACATCACAATTTGATTGCCTAAAGTCTTGAGAGATAAGACGAATTATTGTTTACCATGACAATGCGAGTTCTGACACATCGGCTGAAACCAGCGGCTTTTTGACAGACCAAAACGGGCATCCTCTGTACAGTACTTGACAATGACTTCTTTTTATTCCCGCGCATTAAGATAAAAATGCGTGGTCAATGATTTTCGTCTTCAGAAAATGCCGTTGAATAGTTTAATAACAATGTTTCGTAGGTGTCTCAATTATAGTGGAAAAAGGGCTTCAGCGATCGGTTTGAGCGCATGCAAAAATTTATAAGTCATGCTGGAGAATACTTTGAAAAACTATAAAACTATGTTTGATGACAAATATTTGCATTTTCATTATTAGAAATTTATATAGCGGCCCTCGTACACTATTTAATACACCAGAGACATTCCTCATGACTACAATGTTTTATTCTGACGTCTTACCAGCCTCGTACTCATGCCTTTCCATGCCCTCTCTTTATTGTATAAAAACACGTATCTTGCTTCTCCTATTTTCCTTTAATTTTCACAAGATGGTTTTTGTTTACTTACACCAAAAAAATATTTATGAAATTCGCCACCACATGAAGTATTATATGTGTGAGATGATCACACTCATTGAAATCAACCATGAAATGTTTAATCCTGCTATAGTGATCTCCATGTCTCTTCTACCTATTCCATTTTGGGTTAACATTTCTTGATCACTCTAATCTGGAAAAAAAATGCAAACAAAAAACCGTCAGCATATTGTAGCAATTGAGAGATGGCTCGAAATGGGGTTGCACTTTTGCTAGCCTTTGCTGTCGTGTATGCTTTTGGTAGCACCGATCTGCTGGCCTCGACCAGTAAGTTGTGATGGAAACTAACGATAATAGCGATGGTGAGTCTACGCATGTGTTATCATCATGTTATAATCTTTTAACTCGAGTAGCAAAAATTTAAATACTACAACCAATGTTATGAATATGTTGAACCGTGTGAATGATAATATTAAAATTAAACCTGCATACATATGTTCGAATATTGATATGAAATGAAATTATTTGTGAGGAAAATTAATGAACCCAGTGTGTATCTTTCATAATCACACAACCTAAGACACTGGAATAGAACAGCGAAAATTGCTTTAGGATTTGAAAAATGACGTAAACCGAAATTTGACTGGCTTTAATACCTTCATGTATTTTCTCATCGTCGTCTCGCTTATCCCGCGATGACATGGCCTGCTCCTATTTTCTGTCCAATTTCCCATCGCATTAGCATAGCTAACTTAACCTGGCTAACTTATACCTTATTTGCCAAGCGACCTAGTAGGTGCAGTTCCTATCGCCTCCCTGCTTCAAGACAACATATTCCCTGAATCTGTTGTTATGTTCATACGTACTTCTTCTCTTTCGCCGTTTGCCTCTTTAGCGCCAGTGGACTATCCACGAATTGAGCCCAACTTCAAGCCTTCGACCAGTCCACATAATGGCCAACATGTGTGAGCCTTCTGACAACTCTCCTGGATGTTCAGTTTCCAATCCAAAATCACTCTCAAAAATTTGACTTCTTATAGCGATTGCCGAAGCACGGGGTTATATTAATTTTTACATTTCGTTTGCAACGCCTCCACATATACTTTTCCCACCCTTTACTTTGTACATATTCTTTATCTTCGCAAATTCTGAAATGATCTAGCCACTTCTATCCGCCATCCATCATTCTGTTATAATCAGGATATTTTTTTTTGTTCACTACATAAGATGGGGGTAATTATTTTTGTACCCTTCACCATAGGATGGGGGTATACTAATTTCGTCATTCTATTTGTAACTACTCGAAATATTCGTCTGCGACCCCATAAAGTATATATATATTCTTGATCGTCGTGACATTTTATGTCGATCTAGCCATGTCCGTCCGTCTGTCCGTCCGTTCGTCCGTCCGTCTGTCGAAAGCACGCTATCATTCGAAGGAGTAAAGCTAGCTGCTTGAAATTTTGCACAAATACTTTCTATTAGTGTAGGTCGGATATAGCTGCCATATAAACCGATCTTGGGTCTTGACTTCTTGAGCCTCTAGAGTACGCAATTCTTATCCCATTAGAATGAAATTTTGCACGAAGTGTTTTGTTATGATATCCAACAACTGTACCAAGTATGGTTCGAATCGGTCTATAACCTGATATAGCTGCCATATAAACCGATCTGGGATCTTGACTTCTTGAGCCTCAAGAGTGCGCAATTCTTATCCGATTGGAATGAAAGTTTGCACGATGTGTTTCGTTATAATATCCAACAACTGTGATAAGTATGGTTCAAATCGGTCCATTACCTGATATAGCTGTCATATAAACCGATCTTGGGTCTTGCCTTCTTGAGCCTCTAAAGTGCGCAATTCTTATCCGATTGAAATGAGAGTTTGCACTTAACAACTGTCCCAAGTATGGTTCAAATCGGTTCATAACCTGATATAGCTGCCATATAAACCTATCTTGGGTCTTGACTTCTTGAGCCTCCAGAGAGTGCAATTCTTATCCGATGTGAATTAATTTTTGCACGAAGTATTTTGTTAAGATATCAAACAACTGTGCTAAGTATTGTTCAAATCGGTTCATAACCTGACAAAGCTGTCATTTAAATAGATCTGGGGTCTTGATTTCTTGAGCTTCTAGAGGGCGCAATTCGTATTCGATTTGGCTGAAATTTAGCATGACGTATTTTAATCTTACTTTCAACAACTGTGTCAAATAAGGTTCAAATCGGTTCATAGCCTGATATAGCTGCCATATAAACCGATCTTTGATCTTGATAATAATTCGTGTTTATTATGCTCTGAATCGGTCTATAGCCTGATACAGCTCCCATATAAAGCGATCTCTCTATTTTACTTCTTGAGCCAACAAAGGGCGCAATTCATATTCGAATTGGCTGACATTTTATACAGGTCTCCAACATATAATTTAATTGTGGTCCAAACCGGACCATATCTTGATATCGCTCTAATAGCAGAGCAAATCTTTTCTTATATCCTTTTTTGTCTAAGAAGAGATGCCAGGAAAAGAACTCGACAAATGCGATCCATGGTGGAGGGTATTTAAGATTCGGCCCGGCCGAACTTAGCACGCTTTTACTTGTTATTTCTTACGCCACTTGTGCATATTTTGAAAGGAAGGAATACATATTTTGAAAGGAAGTTGGAACATATCACACTTCAAAGTTGTTCCATAATTTTGATCAAGTTTCGATTTTTAAGTCCTTGTTTAGTAACAGAATTGGAAAATTTGAAAAAACGTCTGAAAAAGCAAGTATGACAGGTAAATGAAAAGAGGGAAAATTTTTTTCAAATTAATCGTAAAAGTGACCAATATTTTCACTTTTGTAGCTTTCGAAGATAATTCATATTGTTATATGCGCAAACAAATTATAATGAAAATGAAGCAGGCCACCCTCGACGTATCACCCTTTATAACAACGCTCTTCCGCTTTTATATAAAAAATATTTTTTGAAATCGCTTCTTGGTCACCATTTCATTCTTTAAAAATAATATTTTTGAATAAACTGTGCTAGGGAGCTATTGCTAATGCACCAATGGGTTAGTGTGGGTCGCTTGGTGTCTCATATATGCTAGATTGAGTCCTTAAAACTATTTCATATTATACGTACATGTCTAAAGTGATTAATGGACCACATTTTTCCTGAACTGGGCTTTCAAACTGTTCGAAAACTGAGCTCATTCAAAAAGCGTGTGCAAGTTTTTAGTTTTTAAACCCACCGCCATAGGATAGGGGATATAATCATTTAGTCATTTTGTTTGCAACACATCGAAATAACAATTTCCGACCCTTCGAAGTATATATATTTCGGATCGTCGTAAAATTCTAAGACGATTTAACGATGTCCGTGTATCTGTCCGTCTGTTCGTCCGTCCGTCTGTCCGTCCGTCTTTTGTAATCACTCTAGAGCCTTAAAAAATTGAGATGTTGGGCTCAAATTTGGTACAAATACGTATTTTTAATGCACTCTGGTTAAGTTCTTGAACGGGCCAAATCGGACCATATTAGGATATAGCTGCATATAGACCGATCTGCCGATAAAGAGTCTAAAGCCCATAAATACTTCATTTTTTATTTCACTGAAATTTAGAACAGTGATTAGTTTTAGGCCTCCCAACATCCGACCTAAATCAGAATATATTTAGATATACAATAGCTGTCATATAGACCCATAAAAGCTTTAATCGTCTCATAGTTATTTGTGCAAACTTATCTAAAGTAAATATATACATTTTTTGATTTTGTATTTCGTGATGTAAAATATTGGAAGTGGAATTCTCACTAAAATCATTAAACAATTTATGTCCTGTAATACGAAATTCAGTAAATTTTTGCAAATATTATTTTTTTTCCAAATACATATGAAGTGTTTTCAAAGACAAAATGTAAATACAATATTCTTACAGAATTTTTTAATCAAATCTTTTTGAAAGACAAAATTTAAAAAAATGTTTTTCTAAATACAAAATTTCAAGAACATTTTTAAGGACAATATTTCAAAGAAAATTGTGCATGACAAAATTTGATTGATAATTTTCCACATTTTTTCTAAAGGAAAATTCTCAATAAGATAATTTCTAAGAACAATATGAAGAACAAATTTAAGTTACATAAATTATGCTATTTTTTTCTAAATACATGAAAAATATATGTGTCCCTAATTAGTTGTCCAATATGTTTTCTTTCCTTTTCATGTTAAGCCCAGCAACTTTTTTTCCCCCTTATTTTCTCATCTAAACATGTTTCTAATCATAACATATGGGATTACTTGTGAAAAATAGTTTTTTTTTTATTTAATCTAAAAAGGAATTAAAATTATGGGGCCACCATTGTATATCGGATTTAGGTATACCAGCCATCAGGACCGATCTCACGGTTAAGGGTCTTAAGGCCAAAGGTATCGCATTTATAACCCGATTTTGCTGAAATTTGGAACAGTGAGTTGCACTAGGCCTTCGATATCCGAAGCGAGTATAGTCCCTATATTTTACAGTGAGTTGTATTGGCTCTTCCGATTTCTGAACTGAATATGGTTCAGATGGATCTCTATTTAGATATAGCTTCCATATAGGCCGATCTTTCAATGTAGACGGATTAATAAACCGATTTCATTCAATTTTGATACTGCGACTTGTAATATAATGTTTCTCGTCACCTACACCGAGTACGATTTAAATTGAGCCATATTGGGAAATAACTAGATATAGTGAAGTTATAATACAATCGGATAATAAATATGCCCATGGTGATGTCAAAAGGCGAAACGATCAAACTTAATACGTTTCTACATATTTTAATTGTCTTCACACGGAGGGTGTAATTATGAACCCAATTGTTGTGGCTTAATATCCGTGTCAAGCATTCAACAGTTCGGTCCGTAGCTTCATACAGCTTCTCTGTATCCATTATCTCTTTTGGAAAAACCATAGTAGAAGTCATTGTGCAAAATTTCAGCCAAATCGGATAAGAATTGCTCAAGAAGTATAATAGGGATATCGCTTTATATGAGAGTAACATCAGGTTATTAACCGGTTTAAACCGTACTGAGCACAGTTGTTGGAAGCCATAATAAAACACTTCTCTCAAAATTTCAGCCAAATCGGGTATTAACTGCGCCCTCCAGCGACTCAAGAAGGCAAGATCTAAGATCGCTTTATATGGGAGATTTGATCATACATGGCACAGCTGTTGTAAGTTAAAACAAAACATTTCATGCTAAATTTCAGCCAAATCAAATAAAAATTGCGCACTCTAGAAGCTCAAGAAGTCAAGATCCGATATCGGTTTATATGGTAGCTATATCAAAACTTGGACCGATATGGCTTATTTGCAATTCGAACCGACCTATTACTTCCTCGAAACTTAGTGTTCTTTCGACAGACAGAGACATTAAGATCAAGAATATACATTCTTTATGGGGTCTTAGACGAATATTTCGAGGAGCTAGAAACGGCATGACGAAATTAGTGTACCCCCACCCATGGTGGAGAGTATCAAAATACCCGAAAGAATTTACTATGCCTAGTATGTAAATTTTGCGCATGAACATTCCACTAAGGAACAGGGGCAAACTTCTCACATATCAATAAGTGCAGTCCAATTCAAGTTTAAGCTCAATGATAGGGGGACTCCTCTTTATAGCCGAGTCCGAACGGCATGTCGCAGTGCGACACCTCTTTGGGGAGAATTTTTTACATGACCATGCATGGCCTGGTACCTCGCAAATGTCGCCAGCATTAAGAGGGGATAACCACCGCTTTAAATTTTGTCCCAAATTTGGCCACGATTCCATGGCCATGACTATGACTTCCAAAAACTGTATCAACTACGAATCAAATCGGCTTATAACCTGATATAGCTGCCATATAAACCGATCTCCCAATTTTTACTCGATTTGCCTGAAATTTTGGAGGTCATATTTTTCTATGACTTCTAACAGTCATGAAAAGTGCGTGCCATATAAGTCTATTACTTGATGTAGCTGATATATATATATATATATATATATATATATATATATATATATATATATATATATATATATATGAGCAGTGTACAGTGAAAATATACCTGTCCTAATTAAAAATATTCGAGCCAAAGTTAAGCAAACTTAATTTATATTAAGGTTTTTATACACTCCACCACAGAATGGGGTATACTAGTTTTGTCATTCTGTTTGTAGCTCCTCGGAGTATTCGTCTGAGACCCCATAAAGTATGTACATTCTATATCGTCATGGCATTTTAAGTCGATCTTGTCATGTCCGTCCGTCTGTCTGTCGTAAGCACGTTAACTTTCGAAGGAGTACAGCTAGCCGCTTGAAATTTCGAACAAATACTTCAAATTAGTGTAGGACGATTGGAATTGTGAATAGGCCATATCGTTCCATATTTTGATATAGCTGCCAAATAAACCGATCTTGGATCTTGACTTCTTTGGATTCTACACCGTGCAAGTCTTATCCGATTTGGCTGAAATGCACGATGTATTTGTTATGACTTTCAACAGCTGTGCTAAGTACAGTAGAAATCGGTCTATAATCTGATATAGCTGTCATAATAACCGCAATTATTATCCGATTTGGCTGAGATTTTGCACAACGGCTTCTCCCAAGGCCATCAACAGAAATTTTACATAATGACTTCGACTATGGTCTCCAACGTTCATTTCAATTATGGGCCGAATCGGACCATTTTTAAATGATAGGCTAATTAATCATCACCTTTGCGTCTTGTTACTAAAGACAAAATGAAGGTCAACATATCGTTCAAAGTTAGGAAATTGACCTTGGGGCAAAACAACAGAAAACCATGGCAAAAGGCGCAAAATAGCCTTGCAAATAGGGGCATTTTAAGATATTTTTTTTTTAGGTTAAGATGATTAGTTAAAAAAAAAAAAAATTACAAAAAATAATTATTGGTCAGTCATCTATTTCGTAATATAAGAATCAAACCGTTAGTAAATAGGAAATTTAATTTGAAGATTTGCAGAAGTTTGCCCCTGTTCCTTAGTGGAATGCTCATGAGCAAAATTTGCTATTTGCAATTTGAAGATAGCATCTCTTTCTAAAACTTTTGGTTCATTGGTTCGTTTTCATAGCTAAAATCCTACAAATAAAGAGAAATTGTAAATATTGGGCCAACTTTTTTTACAGTGTATGGTACAGGTTGGACCATATTTCGCTACAGATCGATTTTCTGGCTTAAAGTCTTCGGCTCATTATTTTGCTGAAAGTTTCCAGCCAACGATGATCTACATTGGACCATTGGTATAATATAGCTGTATGTGTTAGAGACCGATCTCCCCAATTAACTTTTTGGGTTCATTATTGGTGTATTTTTTATCGAATTCCATTTATATATGGTGCTGGGTATTCAAAACTCTTCACCCACTGTGTTGTTCATGCACTCAACTTAAGTTTTCTTAATTTGTGTTTAATTATCCGTAGTTTTGCAAATATATAACATGGAGTGAACCAAACCTAATGCTTGCTACAAAAAGTTCTCACCACAAAATTCACACAATTAAATTCAATTTATCTCGTTAATTAATAACAGACACAAATACTCTCGTGCTTGCACACAAATATCTAGGTTGATTTTATTTTACCTTTGAGATATTTTCCAAACTCCAACAATGCTGTTGCCAACGAAAAGCATACATAAGTGCAAGCTTTAAAAACTTCTGAGTAAGAAAAACGCTTGCAAGTGATTTTTCCGAAACATCAGCTGTAAGTGTGATAGGAAAAACAATTTAAAACCTTTGAATTGCCCCAAATGGCTGCTTTTGTTTAAATATGGCAGCCAATGAAGTTTCACCAGCTTCCATTGTTATTGCTGCCCCTTCAGAGTCTGACACTGATCTAGTTCAATTGTTAAGAATGTGAATTGTTTATGCATACAAATTTTAAAAAATATTTTTTAATGTTTTCATTAAAATTTCAGATGGATGCTGATAGTGTCGGTTCGTATAACTAACCTAGATTAGTTAATTTAATGAGCCCCTAATCATATCGTTAGAAAGTTGCACACTATGCTTATAAGTCGTATGGAAGTCATACAATATGGAAGCTACTTGCGTGCATTTAATTGAAAATAAAAATGGAGAAAAAACTAATTTGAACCGTAAGGCTTCTTGGTCACCTACAAAGGGCTAGAGCTGCGCTCAGAATTGTGTCATGTTGAAAATTTATTGAAGTCAAATATTTTCTTCCAAGTAAAATTTTGTAGACAAATTCTCAGCTATTGAATTTTTGTATAAAAAAAAATATTGACTAGTTGTGTGTGTCATCGAAAGTTCCAATAAGAAGATAGGGTTTTATGTGATCTATGTAAGATAAGTTAATTCAATTTTCATATCAACAGCTTTATTTTAAAAATTATAACTTTAAATAAGTAAAAGCGTGCTAAGTTCGGTCGGGCCGAATCTTACATACCCTCCACCATGGATCGCATTTGCCGAGTTCTTCTCCCGCATCTCTTCTTAGGCAAAAAAGGATATAAGAAAAGATTTGCTCTGCTATTATTATATTATTACATGTTGGAGACCTGTGTAAAATGTCAACCAATTCGAATAAGAATTGCGCCCTTTGGGGGCTCAAGAAGTAAAATAGAGAGACCGATTTATATGGGAGCTGTATCGGGCTATAGACCAATTCAGATCATAATAAACACGTATGTTGATGGTCATGAGAGGATCCGTAGTACAAAATTTCAGGCAAATCGCATAATAATTGCGACCTCTAGAGGCTCAAGAAGTCAAGATCCCAGATCGGTTTATATGGCAGGTATATCAGGTTATTAACCGATTTGAACCATACTTGGCACAGTTGTTGGATATCATAACAAAACACGTCGTACACAATTTCATTCCAATCGGATAAGAATTGCGCACTCTAGAGGCTCAAGAAGTCAAGACCCACGATCGGTTTATATGGCAGCTATATCAGGTTATGGACCGATTTGAACCATACTTGGCACAGTTGTTGGATATCATAACAAAATACGTCGTACACAATTTCATTCCAATCGGATAAGAATTGCGCTCTCTAGAGGCTCAAGAAGTCAAGACCCAAGATCGGTTTATATGGCAGCTATATCAAAACATGGATCGATATTCCCCAGTTACAATACCAACCGACCTACACTAATAAGAAGTATTTGTGCAAAATTTCAAGCGGCTATCTTTACTCCTTCGGAAGTTAGCGTGCTTTCGACAGACAGACGGACGGACGGACGGATGGACAGACGGACGGACATGGCTAGATCGACATAAAATGTCGCGACGATCAAGAATATATCTGCTTTATGGGGTCTCAGACGAATATTTCAAATAGTTACAAACAGAATGACGATATTAGTATACCCCCCATCTTATGGTGGAGGGTATAAAAATGTTTGTTTTTTTTTAATTTTTTTTCTATCCATGTTAAAAAGACATTTTAGAAGTATTTCTGTTTTATTACTCCCAACTTGGAATATTTTCCTCTTCTGCATTGACAGGTATCATTTTCAGACAAATAGCTGGGACTTCTATGGAAGCATGTATGTCTAACATATATTTTGTGTTTACACAAAAGTAAGGTTTTCGGTTTAATAATATTGACAGTCTCTGTTTGCCCTGTTCCTTAGTGGAATGTTCATGGGCAAAATTTGCATTTGCAATATTGATTGCCTACTTCTACTTCAAAAGGCCTTTAAGAGTTAAAACAAGTAAGAGCGTGCTAAGTTCGGCCGGGCAGAATCTTATATACCCTCCACCGTGGACCGCATATGTCGAGTTCTATGCGCGGTATCTCTTTTTAGGCAAACAAAGACGGACGGTAAATCAATGCTGAACATTGTAAAAGTCATTGTGTAATATTTCAGTTCATTCGGATAAGAATTGCGTCTTGTAGGGGCTCAAGAAGCAAAATCGGGAGATCGGTTTATATGGGAGCTGTATCAAGCTATTGATAGATTGGGACCATATCAGACACGTATATTGAAGGTCATGAGGGAAGCCGTTGTACAAAATTTCTGCCAAATCGGATGAGAATAGCGCCTTCTAGAGGCTCAATAAATCGAGATCCCAGATAGGTTTATATGGCAGCTATATCAGGTTATTTACCGATTTGCGCCATACTTAGCGCAGTTATTGAAAGTCATAACAAAACACCTCGTGCAAAATTTCAGCAAAATCGGATGAGAATTACGCTCTCTATTGGCTCAAGAAGTCAAGATCCAAGATCGTTTTATATGAGAGCTATACCAGATTATTAATCGATTTAAACCATACTTAGTACAGTGATTGGAAGTTATAATAAAATACTTCGTGCAAAATTTCAGTACAATCGGACGAGAATTGCGCTCTCTAGAGGCTCGAGAAGTCAAGACCCAAGATCGGTTTATATGGCAGCTATATCAAAACATGAACCGATTTGGCCCATTTACAATCCCAACCGACCTACAATAATAAGAAGAATTTGTGTAAAATTTTAAGCTGCTGGCTTTACTCCTTCGAAAGTTTGCGTGCTTTCGACAGACAGACGGACGGACGGACATGGCTAGATCCACTTAAAATGACATGACGATCAAGAATATATTTACTTTATGGGGTCTCAGACGCATATTTCGAGGTGTTACAAACAGAATGATGAAATTAGTATACCCCCATCCTATGGTGGAGGGTATAAAAAAGGAAACATAGGTTACATAATTTTTGTACCCTCCACCATAGGATGGGGTTATACCAATTTCGTCATTCTGTTTGGAACTACAAGAAATATTCGTTTATTACCCCATAAAGTATATATATTCTAGATCGTCGTGACACTCTATGTCGATCTAGCCATGTCCGTTCGTCTGTCTGTCGAAAGCACGCTAACTTTCGAAGGAGTAAAGCTAGTAGCTTGAAATTTTGCACAAATATTTCTTATTAGTGTAGGTCGGTTGGGATTGTAAATGGGCTATATCAAACTATGTTTTGATATAGCTGCCATATAAACCGATCTTGGGTCTTGACTTCTTGAGCGTTTAGAGGGCGCAATTCTTATCCGATTGGAATGAAATTTTGCTCGACGAGTTTTGTTATGATATCCAACAACTGTGTCAAATAAGATTCAAATCGGTCTATAACCTGATATAGCTGCCATATGAACCGAACTTGAATCTTGACTTCTTGAGCTTCTAGAGGGCGCAATTCTTATCCAATTTGAATTAAAATTTGCACGTAGTATTTTGTTATGATATTGAACAACTGTGCTATGTATGGTTTAAATCGGTTCATAACCCGATTTAGTTGTCATATAAAGCGATCTGGAGACTTGACTTCTTGAGCTTCTAAAGGGCGCAATTTCTATCCGATTGGGCTGAAATTTTGCATGACGTATTTTATTATCATTTTCAACGTCTGTGCCAAATAATCGGTCTATTACCTGATATAGCTGCCATATAAACCGATCTGGGATTTTGTCTTCTTGAGCCTCTAGAGGTCGCAATTATTATCCAATTTGCCTGAAATTTTGTACGACGAATCCTCACATGACCATTAACATACGTGTTTATTATGGGCTGAATCGGTCTATAGCCTGATACAGCTTCCATATAAATCGATCTCTCTATTTTACTTCTTGAGGTTCCCAATGGCGCAATTCTTATTCGAATTGGCCGACATTTTGCACAGATCTTTAAAATATAATTTAATTGTGGTCCGAAGCGGACCATATCTTGATATCGCTTTTATAGCGGATCTTTTCTTTTATCCTTTTTTATACCCTCCACCATAAGATGGGGGGTATACTAATTTCGTCATTCTGTTTGTAACTACTCGAAATATTCGTCTTAGACCTATTAAAATATATATATTATTGATCGTCGTGACATTTTATATCGATCTAGCCATGTCCGTCCGTCTGTCCGTCCGTCCGTCCGTCCGTCTGTCTGTCGAAAGCACGCTAACTTCCGAAGGAGTAAAGCTAGCCGCTTGAAATTTTGCACAAATACTTCTTATTAGTGTAGGTCAGCTGGTATTGTAAATGGGCCATATCGGTTCATGTTTTGATATAGCTGCCATATAAACCGATCTTGGGTCTTGACTTCTTGAGCCTCTAGAGTACGGAATTCTTATCCGATTTGGCTGAAATTTTGCACGATGTGTTTTGTTATGATATCCAACAATTGTGCCAAGTATGGTTCCAATCGGTCCATAACCTGATATAGCTGTCATATAAACCGATCTTGGGTCTTGACTTCTTGAGCATCTAGAGGGCGCAATTCTTATCCGATTTGAATAAATTTTGGCACGACATGTTTATGATATCCAACAACTGTGCCAAATATGGTTTAAATCGGTACATAACCTGATATAGCTGCCATATAAACCGATCTTGGGTCTTGACTTTTTGAGCCTCTAGAGGGGGCAATTCTCATCCGATTTGATTGAAATTTTGAAGTAAGTGTTTTGGTATCACTTCCAACATCTGTGTTGAGTATGGTTTAAATCGGTCCATAACCTGATATAGCTGCCATATAAACCGATCTTGGGTCTTGACTTCTTGAGCCTCTAGAGTGCGCAATTCTTATCCGATTGGAATGAAATTTCGCACAACGTGTTTTGTTATGATATCCAACAACTGCGCCAAGTATGGTTCAAAGCGGTCCATAACCTGATATAGCTGCCATATCAACGGATCTTGGGTCTTGTCTTCTTGAGCCTCTAGAGGGCGCAATTCTAATCCGATTTGGCTGAAATTTCGCACGATGTGTTTTGTTATGATATCCAACAAATGTGTCAAGTATGGTTCAAATCGGTTCATAACCTGATATAGCTGTCATATAAACCGATCTGGGATCTTGACATCTTGAGCCTGTAGAGGTCGCAATTATTATCCGATTTGCCAGAAAATTTTGTATGACGGATTCTCTCATTACCATCAACATACGTGTTTATTATGGTCTGAATCGGTCTATAGCCCGATACAGCTCCCATATAAATCGATCTCTCTATTTTTTTACTTCTTGAGCCCCCAAAGGGGGCAATTCTTTTTCGAATTGGCTGACATTTTACACAGGTCTCCAACATATAATTTAATTGTGATCTAAACCGGATCATATCTTGATATCGCTGTAATAGCAGAGCAAATCTTTTCTTATATCATTTTTTGCCTAAGAAGAGATGCCGGGAAAAGAACTGACAAATGCGCTCCATGGTGGAGGGTATATAAGATTCGGCCCGGCCGAACTTAGCACGCTTTTACTTGTTTTACCTAAGAAGAGATGCCGGAAAAAGAACTCGACAAATGCGATCCATGGTGGAGGGTATACCGATATCGTTGTTTAACGCAGATGCCTGCCATCACGGCCCAAATCTGCGAGGCCCAAGGATGAATACAATGCGTCTACCAACGCCACCACATGTGGTAACCCACACATGGGTACCAATTTGATCCCACGTATTTGGACGTGTTCACCTCCTTGTTTAGGAGCGGAGCACTACCTTCAACTCCTTCCGATCTATGGGTCACGGCACCCGGTTGAAAACGCAACTCCACGTCGAGCTTATGCTCTACCCGCGATTTGGGTACAAACCACAGCCACCACGTTGCTCCCCACTGGGGCCTCACCATTGTCAGGCTGGAACCGAAGTTCCAGGGGATCCTGACACCCGTGGTACGAGATTAAAGTCTCCGGTCAGACTTCGTAGCCTTAAAAGACTACTACCAGTTGAACCCCAAACAGTTCCGGACTGGTCACCTGGAGGAGAAGAATCGCCCTAAGCTGACCTCAAGCCAGCATTCAAAAGTATACATAAATATATAAAAATATACATAAAACATACAACAGGACGATGTACACAAACACAAACAGGACACGGGCTACGCCACTCATATCTGCATCAACATGGGTCTTTACAATCAACGCTGCCACCCTCACGGGTGACCGAATACAACCACAACAGCTACGGGAACCAACAATGGGCAAACGCCACTGCATCAACATGGGCAAGGCAGGTGCCAATCTGGAAATGGGTCCATATAGCAGCTTTTGGGTGTAAATACCCGGGTATTTACCCGATTTACCGGGTAAATACTTTTGGGTATTTACGCCCATCTCTACGGACGGATGTTAGCCATAGTATCTAGGATACCAGGTATGTTAGCCATTATATCTAGGTAGCCACTGAATAACAAATGGGAGATATCATAAATTTGTTCTCAACTGGAACTAAGTGCAGATTTAAATTTAAGCACAGACTCCTTATGCTTTTAATGAGCATTTCAACTGCACTACACAATCAATACATTGCCCGTGATATAATCCTAACGTGTTACCAATGGCTATTTTGTCTATGTATAGGGCAAGAGTAACTGTATACACCTTACATTTCAAGTTCAGTTTAGGAAACACTTATGTGGTGTGGTCTTATCTGAAGTGTTTATTCTTTTCATTAAGACATACATGAACCACATTGCGTACCTCTTTCTGAGGGAGAAGAATTTACGTCCAAAGCATTGCCATAGTTTACGCCCTAGTATGGAAAACTTTGCTGAGAAACGTTTCCTCTCTGAGAAGACCAAGCCCGCCCCCTCGCAATAAATACTCCAGGCAGTATCCTGCGGAGGGAGAAAAAGTCGGAACAGCGACGGAGGAGGCCGCACGGCCCCTGAGTCTTCATGGAGGTCTGTGACTTTTAAAGGGATGCCACAGCTATCACGGAAGGGGGAAGATGGTCGCTGAAAATGGCAAGGAGCCGCCCTCTTACGCCAGAATGGCATGGAAGCACAACAGAGATGAGGTGGCTTATGCAGCCATTAATATCGGCAGTGCATCCGGTAGGATTCCACTAGGACTTTAGTCGTAAGGGAGTTACCGCGAAATCGGTCGTTGAGATAAAAGGAGTCCGTGTTTATACGTTGGTTTATATATATAACTTTCGTAGGAGATGGAAGCAACCCATATATCATGAAATCAAGCCAAGGCAATGGCCAACGATAGAGATAGATGGAGGAGTTTATTGATGCCCCATGTTCGCACTGAACCTTTTACTTTTAGTCATATTCCATTTCATATAGCCATACAAATGAAGCCTTACCCGTTCGGCTACATAATACGTTTGTAATGGCCATATGAAGAACCCTGAAGTTGGTTTTTCTTAAGTAAACCCATCCTTAGAAAAACTTGATAAGTAAGAGAATGGATTTGATTGTTCGTTTGAGCCCAGTAGAACTGCTTTGATAATGAAACCATTTATAAACAAGTAAAAAGGCGTTAAGTTCGGCCGGGCCGAACTTTGAATACCCACCACCTCGGATATCTATGTGAACCACCTTTCCTCAAAATCCGGTGCAAAATTCATACCTTATGCCCCATAGCAGCTATACCAATATATGTTCCTACTAATAAGTAAAAGTTATTGTTCAATTGTATATAACAAAATATTGGTCTTTTTAGTAGCTATATCTAAAAATAAACCGATCTGAACTTAATACGACACTGATGTTGATAAGCATAACATAAGTCAGTGTGTCAAATTTCAGTGCAATCGGATTACAAATGCGCCTTTTTTGGGGCTAAACTTTAAATCGAAAGATAGGTTTTTATGGCAGCTATATGCAAATCTTGATCGATCTAGACCAAATTGCAGAAATATGTGGAGGGGCTTAACTTAACTCTTTTTCCTAAATTTCGGCAACATCGGACAATAAATGCGCTTTTTATGGCCCGAGAACCTAAAACCGAGAGATCGGTCTATATGGCAGCTATTTCCAAATCTGGACCGATGTGAGCCAAATTGACGGAGGATGGGCCTAATCAACTCACTGTCCCAAATTTTCGTAAAATCTGATAATAAATGTGGCTTTTATGGGCATAAGACCCTGAATTGGAGAATCGGTCTATATGGCCGCTATATCCAAATCTGAACCGATCTGAGCTATATTGACGGAGGATGTCGAAGGGCCTAACACAACGCACTATGCCAAATTTCTGCAAAATTGGATAATAAATGTGGCTTTTATGGGCCTAAGACCCTAAATCGGAGGATCGGTCTATATGGCAGCTATATCCAAATCTGAATTGATCTGGGCCAAATTGACGGAGGATGTCGTAGGGCCTAACGCAACTCACTGTCCCGAATTTCAGCAAAATCGGATAATAAATGTGGCTTTTATTGGCCTAAGACCCTAAATCGGCGGATCGGTCTATATGGGGGATATATCAAGATATAGTCCGATATTGCCCATCTTCAAACTTAACCTCCTTATGGACAAAAAAAGAATCTGTGCAAAGTTTCAGCTCAATATCTCTATTTTTGAAGACTGTAGCGTGATTTCAACAGACAGACGGACGGACATGTCTAGATCGTCTTAGATTTTTACGCTGATCAAGAATATATATACTTTATAGGGTCGGAAATGTATATTTCGATGTGTTGCAAACGGAATGACAAAATGAATATACCCCCATCCATCGGTGGTGGGAATAAAAAGTATTACCTTTCATCACTCTTATTAACTATCATATGAAGCATACCAAAATGTTCCTCTCCTGGCAATCGGTATGCCATACTTAACACAGTTCCATTGTTTATTAAGTGCAACAAGTACCGGTATAGCGCTAAAGAAAGCCATAATATTTTCGTTTGCACTTGACTAGAAAGCGGATAACAGAAACATAAACTAAATTCTTAAACTAAAAGTAATGAATAACTAATTAACCATCAAATATGGCTGACTGAGTAGAATATAAGCGACAGACCAAACTTGTGGGCCCCACAAAACTAAAAGCTAACAAAATCCGTTCACATGCCCAAGATGACGTTAATATTTCCCTAGTTAAGGCATGAATGTTTTTAAGATTTTAATTATGTTGAGTGTTCTTATGGAACCTAGCAAAAGTATGGTCGCCTATGCTAAATTCTCTTATTATTCAGCTGTGGAAGGTAAGCTACTTTTTTGTTTTGCTTCTGATGATAGTATCATTGCAAATTGAGGGTGTACGTGACTAAGTGGAATTAACTTGTAAACCCAATAACCGAGTTCACAAGCTTAAGGTTTCCAACTCATGAGAATCGAATAGAGTCATTATTTCTAGAGTTAAAGTTATGAAAAGACTAAAAACTATAAATAAGTAAGGTGTCTAATGACTGTAGAGGGAATTGTACGTAAAATGCTTTGTAGATTGTTTAAATCAGAATTTATACAAATAGGAATTAGGTGACGGCAAGTAGTCCTTTAATAAAATATGAGATAGATGCCAAATCTATAATCGCATACTTATTTCATATTACGTTAGGTTTATGTGGCAGTCTACTATCAGACTCACTTGGACGAGTTCGTTCGCTGTGATACCACAAGAACAGGAGAAAAAAGATGCCTTCTAGTTCCTACCGGCAAACCATCCAGCCCAACAACTTGTGAATGTTCACATCCGCTAATTTAGACAAGTTCCAAAAGAAATTATGACCTTAAATGGAATTCCTTCTGTCTGACAGTGCGGGACATACACACACAGTAGATGTTCTTCCTCGACGTCCTCATAGCTTCGGCAATAGTCGTTACTGGCAACTTTCAGTCTGTCAGCATTTTTTCCGATAAGTAAGTAACTTGTTATGCCGGACACAATGTTTGAGACGTCTGTTCTAGCCAATGACAGCAAAGCGGAAAACCTCTTCCGATCCGACCGACCTGTCGAATAGTGCCTTAAGCCCAAAAAAAAAACTGCTTTTATTTGGCTGGAAATTGAAACAGTGAATTAGTTTTGAGCCTTCCTAACCCAATATTAATAGAGTAAAGCTGCTTGAAATTTTGTACAATTACTTCTTATTAATGTAGGTCGGTTGGGATTGTAAATGGGATATATCGGTCCATGTTTTGATATAGCTCCCATATAAACCGATCTTGAATCTTGTCTTCTTGAGCCACTAGAGTGCGCAATTCTTATCCGATTTGGATGAAATTTTGTACGACGGCTTCTCCCATAACCTGTCAAATATGGTCCGAATCGGTCTATAGCCTGATACAGCTCCCATATAAACCGATCTCTCTTATTTACTTCTTGAGCCCCTAAAGGGCGTAATTCTTATTCGAATTGGCTGAAATTCGAAAATCAGAATGGGATCATAACTTGATATAGCTCCAATATCCTTTGCTTGCCTAAAACGAGATGTCGGGAAAAGAACTCAACAAATGCGATCTATGGTGAAGGGTATATAAGATTCGGCCCGGTCGAACTTGTCACGCTTTTACTTGTTTTTTGGCTCGTTTCATTTCTGCCGTTGACTCTAGAAATAAATGGGGATTTGGGTATTGGAGGGTACAGCTTTCTCTCTTAACGATTCAGATGAACAAAATGAAATGTTCATCGATATACCAACAGTTCAGAGTATATCTGTCTTTCTATGGCTGTGACGTTGCCTCAATACGTGGTGATATTGGTGACGGTAATTTTGCATTCAGATGCATCATTCCTGATGAGGCAATTAATTGCTCTAGGCAGGTTAGGTCTAAAATTATGTGTCCTAATGGAAGGGGTCCGAGATTCATTTGCATAATTCTTCTTCGATTATTTTCATACCTTATGTTCTTCTTTATTTCTATAATTACATCTATTACCTATCCCACTATTTGAAAGCATTCTAAGACTTTTCCAGTCTCAAAATCTAACACGGAGTTTCATCTCATATCCATTTTCTGTTATGTATCTAAAGTATTTTTAAGGTCATTCGCGGACAGGTGGCGTAGTATTTATAACGCAAATCGTTGCTGAGTGATAAACAGTCTGAGTTCAGGGGCCTAATTCTCGCATCCGTTATCGAGCGAGTTTTTGTTCGAAGATTAATTCCGTTCGGTAAGTACCAATTGGATCATGGTTTACGATCGTAATTTGTCAAAAGTTATCGATTACGGGATGAAAAAAAAAACGATACTCCAAGCATATGAAAGATAAACAAAGCAGATAGCGGTTGTTAGAAAATTGGCTGAAAATTGCGGTGTTCCGTTACAACTCCTAACAACTGTGCCAAACACGGTCCAAATCAGTCTATAACCTTATATAGCTTTCTTGTAAACCGGTCTCTCGATCATCCTCATTCGTTTCCTAGAAGCTTTAACTTTTGCTGCTTTGACAGAAGTTTGGAATATAATAATGCCCTTCAATCTAATTTATTTTGTATACATTTTAAGCGAATCCATGGTGGTGGTTTCCCAAAATTCGGCCCAGCGGAGCTTTTTTTATGTGTTTATTTTGGTTTTTACACCCACCACCATAAAATGGGGGTATACTAATCTAGTCACTCCGTTTGTAACATCCCGAAATATTGATCTGAGACCCCATAAAGTATATATATTCTGGATCGCCTGGACATTTTGATTCGATCTTGTTATGCCCGTCCGCCCGTCTGTCGAAATCACGATAGCGGTCGAACGCGAAAATCTAGCCGCTTGAAATGTTGTACATTGGGGATTGCAAATGGGTTCAGATTTGGATATAGCTCCCATTTAAACCGATCTCTCGATTTGACGTCTTGGAAGCAGCAATTGTTGTCCGATTTGGCTGAAATTTCATGAGGAGTTCTGTTGTGACTCCTAACAACTGTGTCAAGTACTGTTCAAATCGATCTATAACCTGATATAGCTCTCATATGAACCGATATCCCGACTTCACTTCTTGAGCCCCTGGAAGCCACAATTTTTGTCCGATTTCACTGAAGTTTTGCACAAAGTGTTCTGTTGAGACTTCCAGCAAATGTGCTAAGAACGGTTCAAATCGGTCTTTAACCTCATATAGCTCCCATACAAACCGGTCTCCCAATTTGACTGCTTGAGCCACTGGAAGCCACATTTTTTGTCCGATTTTGCATGTAGCATTCGGCCCGGCAGAACGTAGCACGATTAAACTTGTTTTCATCTCTACATTTTTACCATTTTATGATTAACCTTCGTAATTGATTCCAAAATTCATTTGGTTCCACAATTTAATTTATAGCAAAATGTATTTGCATACCCTCCACCATAAGATAGAGGTATACTAATTTCGTCGTCCTATTCGTAACTCCTCGAAATATTTGTTTAATCAAGAATATATATACTTTATGGGGTAAAGTATATATATTCTTGATAGTCATAACATTTTAAGTCATGCTCAGCCGTCTGTCCGCTAGTATGTCTGTCGAAAGCACGCAAACTTTTGAAGGTGTAAAAATTTTGCTCAAATATCAAATTTGCATGAGGTATTTTGGTATGACTTCCAACAACTGTACGAAATAGCTGTCATATAAACCGATCTTGGGTTTTGACTTCTTGAGCCTCCAGAGATCGCACTTCCTATCCGATTTGGCAGAAACTGTCCACGACGTGTTTCGTTACGACTTTCAACAACTGTGCTAAGTATGGTTTAAATCGGTCCCTAACCTGATATAACTGCCTTATAAACCGATCTTGAATCTTTACTTCTTGATCCACATGAGGGCGGAATTCTTATCCGACGTGGCTGAAATTTAAAATGACGTGTTTTGTTATGACTTTCAACAACTGTGCCAAAAATGGTTAAAATCGGTCTATAACCTGATATAGCTGTAATATAAACCGATCTGGGGTCTTGACTTCTTGAGCCTCTAGAGGGCGTTATTACTATCCGATTTGACTGAAAGTTTGTACAACGGCTTCTCCCTTCAACATACGTGTCAAATATGGTGTGAATCGGTCTATAGCCTGATGCAGCTCCCATATTTTACTTCTTGAGCCCTTAAAGGGCGCAATTCTTATTCAATTGTCTGAAATTTTACACCATGACTTTTACTATGGTCTCCAAAATTCAAATCAATTATGGTCCGAATCGCCCCATAACTTTATATGGCTCCAATAGCATAGCAATTATTTTCTTGTATCCTAAAAAGAAAGGAAAAGAAGTCCAACAAGTAAAAAGGCGTTAAGTTCGGTTGGGCCGAACTTTGGATACCCACCACCTCGGGTATATATGTAAACCACCTTCCAACAAAATCTGGTGAAAATTGCATACCTTATGTCCCATAGGAGTTATATCGAAATATGATCCGATTTGGACCAAATACTAATAAGTACAAGTCATTGTTCAATTGTGTATATCAAAATATTGGTCTTTTTAGTAGCTATATCTAAAAATAAACCGATCCAAAACATATACAACATGGATGTCGAAAAGCCCAACATAAGTCACTTTGTCAAATTTCAGTTAAATCGGATTATGAATGCGCCTTTTTTGGGGCCAAGGCTTTAAATCGAGATATCGGTCTATATGGCAGCTATATGCGAATCTTGATCGATCTAGACCAAATTGCAGAAATATGTGGAGGGGTTTAACTTAACTATCTATCCCAAATTTCGGCAACATCGGACAATAAATGCGCCTTTTTTGGGACCAAAACATTAAATCGAGAGATCGGTTTATGTGGCAGCATTGTCCAAATCTGGACCCATCTGATTGTTATTGAAGAAGGATGTCGAAGGGCCTGACACAACTCACTGTCCCTAATTGCGGCGAATTCGGACAATAAATGCACTTAAATCAGTCTATATGGCAGCTATATCCAAATCTGTCCCAAATTTCGGCTACATTAGACAATAAATGCGCCTTTTATGGGCCTAAGACCCTAAATCGGAGGATTGGTCTATATGGCAGCTATATCCAAGTCTGGACCGATCTGAACGAAATTGACGAAGGATGTCGAAGGGCCTAACACAACTCACTGTTCCAAATTTCAGCAAAATCGGATAATAAATGTGGCTTTTATGGGCCTAAGACCTTAAATCGGAAGATCGGTCTATATGGCAGCTATATCCAAATCTGGGGCGATCTGGGCCAAATTGACGAAGAATGTCGAAGGGCCTAACACAACTCACTGTCCCAAATTTCAGCAAAATCGGATAATAAATGTGGTTTCAATGGACCTAAGACCATAACTCGGAAGAGCGGTCTATATGGCAGCTATATCCAAGTCTGGACCGATCTGAACGAAATTGACGAAGGATGTCGAAGGGCCTAACACAACTCACTGTTCCAAATTTCAGCAAAATCGGATAATAAATGTGGCTTTTATGGGCCTAAGACCCCAAATCGGCTGATCGGTCTATATGGGGGCTATATGAAGTTATAGTCCAATATAGCCGATTTTCGAACTTAACCTGCTTATGGACAAAAAAAAAGTGTTCAAAGTTTCAGCTCAATATCTCTCTGATTTCAACAAACAGACGGACGGAAATGTCTAGATCGTCTTAGATTTTTACGCTGACCAAGAATATATATACTTTATGGGTCTTTAGGGTCGGAAATGGATATTTCGATGTGTTGCAAAAGGAATAACAAAATGAATATACCCCCATCCTTCGGTGGTGGGTATAAAAAAGGAATCCATGGTGGAGGGTATATAAGATTCGCCCCAGCCGAACTTAGCACGCTCTTACTTGTTTTTTTATACCCTCCACCAAAGGATGGGGGGTATACTAATTTCGTCATTCTGTTTGTAACTACTCGAAATATTCGTCTGAGACCGAATAAAGTATATATATTCTTGATCGTTGCGACATTTTATGTCGATCTAGCCATGTCCGTCCGTCTGTCTGTCGAAAGCACGCTAACTTCCGAAGGAGTAAAGCTAGCCCCTTGAAATTTTGCACAAATACTTCTTATTAGTGTAGGTCGGATGGTATTGTAAATGGGCCATATCGGTCCATGTTTTGATATAGCTGCCATATAAACCGATCTTGGGTCTTGACTTCTTGAGCCTCTAGAGGTCACAATTCTTATCCGATTTGGCTGAAATTGTGCATGAGGTATTTTATTCTTAGTCTTAACAACTGTGTTAAATAAGGTTCAAATCGGTTCATAACCTGATATAGCAGCCATGTAAACCGGTCTGGGATCTTGACTTCTTGAGCCTCTAGAGGTAGCAAATTTTATCCGATTTGTCTGAAGACGGATTTGTAAGACGGATCCTCTCATGACCATCTAAATATGTGTTTATTATGGTCTGAATCTGTCTTTAGCCCGATACAGCTACCATATAAAGCAATCTCTCTATTTTACTTCTTGAGCCCACAAAGGGCGCAATTCTTATTCGAATTGGCTGACATTTTATACAGGTCTCCAACATATAACTTAATTGTGGTCCAAACCGGACCATATCTTGATATCGCTCTAATAGCAGAGCAAATCTTTTCTTATATTCTTTTGTGCCTAAGAAGAGATGCCGGGAAAAGAACTCGACAAATGCGATCCATGGTGGAGGGTATATAAGATTCGGCCCGGCCGAACTTAGCACGCTTTTACTTGTTTTCTTTTTATATACATACATTTGTGTTTGATACCCACCACTATATGATAAGGGGTATATTCCTAGAGTCAAGTTCCGAGCCTACAAAGTTGGCTTTATTTTCTATTTTCTACTCAATTTCGCTGAAGTTTGAAACAGTGTGTTGTTTTAAGCCCTTCGTCATTCTGTCATAACATGGTTCAGATCGGACTATATTTGGATATATCTGCCATTTAGACCTATCTGCCGATAAAGGGTCTGACGCCTATAAAAGGTTTAATTTTTTTTCGTTTTCGCTGAAATTTAATTTGAAACAGTGAGCTGTTTTAAGCCTCCCGTCATTCTATCAAATTATGATTCAGATCGGATTATATTTAGATAAAGCTGCCACATAATCCGATCTGCCGGTTAAATTTAAAACAGTGAGTTGTCTTAATTCTCTCGCCATCTGACCCACATATTGGACGGTATTTAGATAAGTATCACATAGACCGATATGCCGAATCTGAAACCCATAAAAGCTTTAATTATTACCCGATTTCGCTGAAATTTGTAACAGTTGTTTTAAGCTGTCATATAGGGCGATCTATCAATTTAGGGTTATAATTCCATAAAAAGCCGATTTATTGCCTGATTTGGCTGAAACTGTTATCTGTTTATGAGGACTTCGCATCCCTACCATTTAGATATAACTATGGATATATTAGTCGAGTTATAGTAAAATGGGATTTTTATTATACCCTCGAAGTAAATATATTCTTGATCGACTTAACATTCTAAGTCGATAAAGCCATGTCCATCCCTCTGTCTGTCATAAGCACGCTAACTTTGGAAGGAATAAAGTTAACCGCTTGAAATTTTGCACAAATACTTCCTTTTAGTGTAGATAGGTTGGGATTGTAAAAAGGCAACATTAGTCCATCTTTTGATATAGCTGCCTTTTAAACCGATCTTTGATAATGACATCTTGAGCCTCCAAAGGGTTTTTAATGTAGGAAGATGAATACATCAACTACCTTGCCGAACTTAATTTTTTTATTTTTTGACAGCACTCTGGTTTTTGACTGTCATTTGTAATATTATGTTACTACTAAAATAATTAGGTGGCCATTACAGAACATTTCGTCCACAGAGATCTGATGATTGAGTCTTTCGTTCTAGCTAACGACAGCAAAGCGATTAAACTCAAGTTCTTAAGTGTTCACATCTAATTTGCGACTATCAATTGTGCGATGAATAAAAGTACTTTTTCAAATTAATACGTGGTCTAAAAATTACCAATTAATTAACAATTCTTCTCCTTTTTCCTTTAATTCTTCTTATTCAGTTTGCTATTATTTTCTTCTCTAGCAAAACTCGATTGGCTTTGTAAGAGAATTTAAAATTGGAGACGGCGATAACTTTTTTTGTGTCTGAAAATTATTTCGTTTAGAATTTCATAGCCTTAACCGCAGACTCTTCAAAGCACACATTTACACACATATTACATAAGAACAATATTTAAGAAGAGATATCCCTATAATGCATATACTTGTATGATAAATAAAATAATAATCCCATAATAAATACCCTCAAAACTATTCATGCTTAAAATTGAGGTTTTCTTTGCTCAAAAGGAAGCCTTACAAATGCCACAAAACAAGAAAAAGTGGCCGTCTTTGGTAGGGAACATTCAACATCATGCCTTTTCAGACGACACTGTCGGTTATTGGGGATGACAGTAAAATGACTTGAATATTTTTTCAGTAAATTTAGACTATGCTTATAATGTTTAAATATTTTGTTAAGTTCTTTTGAAGTCACACCCTATAAGAAGGAATTTTTGTATGGCTTTTTTGATGTTGGTAAGAAATAATTCAACAGAATTGCCTCTGTGTTATCTAAAGTATTTTGACTGGAAGGAGCTTTATTAGCCCGATATTAAACCAATGAATTCTACCATTGGTTTAATCATGTTGAGAAAAAAAGAAAGTCAGGCGGGTATTATGAAACAATATCGTTAACTTCACTGATAGCAAATTTACGGTAATTTGCCAATACCGCCTGGTATTATTTTGTTCGCGTCATCGGCAAAGATTTTTAATATCATTTGGTATGAATTCAATACCAGACAAAGGGGGCTATGAAGAATTGACGGTGTCACATTTGTATTCTTGTCATAGAGCCAGAAGTGTTGCTGAGCTTTGTACTTAAAGTATTGACGCCATTATAAAATACTTGTTAAACAAATAAATAAAATGTTTCAATACAATTTGAGTGCGTAAAAACCTGTTCAAATACTCGAAAGCAGTGAAAATGGAATTGGTACAAATAATAAGGACATTCTATTGTCCATCAGAAACATGATAGTCTCTTGTGTGGAAAACGATGCTGCGTTGGTGTACTCATGTAAAAATCACTTCTGGGAATCAATGGATTTGGAATCAATTGCTGAATACAAAGAATTTAGGTTGGTCACGGTGTAACATTACTTTTTGTGATTATTAACATAAATAATCGAAATAAAATTGGATCAAAATTATTTTCAATTTTTTGTTTGTTAATTAGGGAGCGGTATAATCAATAACGGTTTGGTTACTAAAACCAATAACGGTCTGGTGCTAACATTAATAACTGATCGGTATTAAAACCAAGACCAGTTCGGTAATAAGGGTAGTACCAAATGGTACTAATAATTTTATAATTTTTTATAATTCATCCATACAATCCGATATTGTTTTTGTACCATGTGGTATTGCTTTACTATCAATACCGTATGGTACTGAAATGAGCACGTTTGGTGTCAACTTTTCTCTGGGTGTATATAAAAATCTCTACGAATAGGTGTTTTTCAGCGGATGGATCTCCTTTTCGGTTTTCGCTTCCGAAAATAGGTCCCTTATTATTAAAATAAACTTGACTCGTACCGCACTCATTAAAAGACGCCTTCGTGCTGTTCCTTAATGGAATATTGGCATAAAAGTTTACAGTTCCTTTTTTATTAAATATATTTCAATGCCCATATTCACAAAACTAAATGCAGCTTTAGAGTAGGGTTATTTGACAGTTCTTTTAAGGAAATCTTATAAAAAAATCAATTGTTTGTTTGTTTGTATGTTTGTGTGTTCCTTATAGACTCAGAAACGGCTGAACCGATTTTCTTGAAATTTTCACAGGTGGTGCACAATGATCCCGTGGTGAAAATACATTTTTTGATATCTGAAGAGGGGGCGGACCCTCCCCCTTATCCAAATTTTCAGAAACGCCAGATCTCGGAGATGGGTGGTGCGATTTAAGCCAAATTTTGTGTGCTCTCATATAGTACCCTAAAAATAAAAATTTCGTATCCAAATTTCGGATGGGTTACCTAGGGGGGCCGCCCCACCCTAAAACCTACCAAACATATAATTAGACCAATCACAACAATATGGGACTCAAATGAAAGGTATTTAGCATAAGAAAACGTATCTGATATCCATTTGTCGAACCAAGTGCTAGGTGGACCACCCCAACCCCCAAAACACCCCTAAATCGGACATATTTATCGACTATGGCAATATGGGACTGAAATGAAAGGTATATGCGAGTAGAATACGAATCTGATATCCAAATGTGGGACCACGTATCTGGGGGTCCACCCCTTCTCCAAAACACCCCCAAACAGGACTTAATAAAAAACCATGGTAATATGGGGCTTAAATAGAAGGTATTTAAATGTAGAATACGAATCTGATATCCAAATATGAGACCAAGTGTTTGGGGGCGGCCTCTCCCCAAAAACCTCCCCCAAAAGTGAACACATTTACGACCATAGCCACATGGGGCTCAAATAAAAGGTCTTTGGGAGTAAAGCACGAATTTGATATCAATATTTGGGAAAATTGTCTATGGGGCCACCCCACCCCCACAACACCACCCAAATAGTAAGTATTTGCTGACTTTTGCAATATGAGGCTCAAATAAGAGAGTTTTTAGAGTGGAACACGAATCCGATATATATTTTCAAGGCCAACTCACTGAGTGGCCGACCATCCCCCAAAACACCCCCAAAGCCGGTCACGTTTGCCGACTATGGAAATATGGGTCTCAAATTAAAGATATTTGGGAGTAGACCACGTATCTGATATCAACATTAGGGACCAACTGTCTAGGGAACGTCCCACCACCATAACAACCCCCAAATAGGACGAATTTGCTCACCAAGACAATTTGGGTCTTAAAAACGAAGTGGAACTAAATATTCATAGTTTTTAGGGCCAATACCCCAAACCGGACATATTTGCTGACTTTTGCAATAAGAAGTTTAAATGAGATTTGAAAACGAAATGTATATCCAATTTTGAGTACAATGGGAATATGGGGTTCAAATAAATGATATATAGATAAATGAGAATAGAGCACGTAGTTGATATATTCTCCGGGCTTTGTGTTTGGGCAACCACCCTAACCCCCAAATAGGACGAATTTGCTCACCAAGACAATTTGGGTCTTAAAAACGGAGTGAAACTAAATACTCATATTTTTTAGGGCTAATACCCCAAACCGGACATATTTGCTGACTTTTGCAATAAGGAGTTTAAATGAGATTTGAAAACGAAATTGATATCCAATTTTGAGGACAATGGGGATATGGGGTTCAAATAAATGATATATACAGGGTGGCTGATGAAAGCCGCTACCAAAAAAAAATGTAATAACTTTTTTTCTATTTAATAATAATAATTTAATAATTAATTTAATTAATTAATTAATTAATTTAATTAATAATAATTTAATAATTAATTTAATAATTTAATTTAACATGAATAAAAGAAAAATGTATTCCATACACCGAAAAAAAAATGTAGCAATATTCATCATTGTAGCAATATTCATCAGCCACCCTGTAGATATATGAGAATAGAGCACGTTGCTGATATATTTTCCGGGCTTTGTTTTTGGGCAACCACCCTAATCCCCAAAACACCCCTTAATTGGCCATATACACCGACCATGTCAATGTGGAGCTTAAATGAAAGTTATTGGGGGGTAGAGCAAGCATTGATACCCACTTTCGGGACCAATTTTCTGGGGGTCAACCCCTATCCCAAAATATGGGGTTCAAATAAATGATATATAGATATATGAGAATAGAGCACGTTGCTGATATATTTTCCGGGCTTTGTTTTTGGGCAACCACCCTAATCCCCAAAACACCCCTTAATTGGCCATATACACCGACCATGTCAATGTGGAGCTTAAATGAAAGTTATTGGGGGGTAGAGCAAGCATTGATACCCACTTTCGGGACCAATTTTCTGGGGGTCTACCCCTTTCCCAAAATACGCATTTGATATCCAAATGTAGGACCATGTATTTAGGGCATCACATTTTTCGACCAAGCCAATATGTGGCTCAAATGAAAGGTATTTAAGATTAGAAAACGAATTTGATAACTTATTTTGGGCCATGTGTTTGAGGACGCCTCATCCTGTAAACTCCTCTTAAGCTAATGGCAATTTGTTGTTTAAATAAATGGTTTTTAAAAGAAGAGCACGATGCTGATAGTATTTCAGGGCCAAGTGCGTGGGGGACCACCTCACCCCCGAAAACACCCCTAAATCAGATATCATGATAGTAGCGGGCTGAAATAAAGTATTTTAAGAATGGAGTACACCTTACATCCTAACTTAAATTCGTAGACCAATAAAGATCATATGGAACTCGGCCAAAGGCTCTTATATTGTTAAATTGTTAGTAAAGCGATATACTATTTTCGTAGCATGGTATTTCACTAAAAGCTCTTTAATTGTCGAAAATAAATATTCAAAGGAAACTTTTGGTCCATATAAAGTAAAATAAGGCGCATCGGAGCGGGCCCGGGTCAGCTAGTCTGTCATATAAACCTATTTTAAGGCTACATTAAGTTTTGTGAATATGAGCATTAAATGTTATGGCAAATGTTTAATAGTTTTGTTTTCCTGCATGATATCATCTTCTCTACAACTCATTCTATGGATATCAGAAATTGTTTTCTGGTTGTCGGTGGTTTTAAAAGAAATTTCAGAAAACGACTTCGGAATCCATTATATTCTAAAAATAAGTCATTATTACCTTGTGATCGGCTCAAAGAAACAACAATTATATTTAAATTGTATTTAGCATAGAAAGAAATGAAAAGTAGACAAAAGCGTTTTCAAGGTAAACGAAGATATTTTGTTACTAATTAAGTACGTGTCATTGGTTTCTCCAGCCATGAGGGGACTAGTCTTTATATTCCTTCCATAAATGCTCTTCAAATGACCACAACATGGGAAAAAATTACTGCATGGTCACAAGCAGATGAATATGCTGAGTGCAAAAATTATTTCTTTCTGAACGAGTATTAAATTTTGTGGTTTACGTACAACTGCAGCAATATTTTCCACTTGATATCACAATGAAGCCACATAGTACATGCCCAGGTTAAATTTTAGTCTGGAAATGAAAGACATGAAAATCTTAAGAAATTTAAATAGGGATAGTTATTTCAATATACATTTTATTTGTAATGTTGAGCATGTGTGGAATGGGTAAATCACGCTATAACTTCGTTTATAAAATTCATTGAAAACGCAAGAAAAATGGCCCATTTGTGAGCAAATCAATCACAAAGATGTTGATTATTTTTTTAGTTTACTCATATGAATTTTATCACTGCTTTATCCGAATATAGTCCAACATTGACCATTTTCGATCTGAAGTTGCCTGTGGATGGATAACACATTTACCAAGATCAATCATTGGTTGGACTACTGAGCGCCTATGATGCTCGATATGACAAGGCGAGTTATTGGCGCCTTTAAATAATCAACGGCCACCTTGATCCAGCGGCGGTCGATCCTTTAAACCGGAACGAGCTTGCTCACATACAGGAACTTGACAAGGATCGTCACCTCTAAATGAAATTTTGCTAAAACAATATTGGTCTTTTTAGTAGCTATATCTAAAAATAAACCGATCTGAACCATATACAACATGAATGTCGAAAAGCCTAACATAATTCAATGTGTCAAATTTCAGTTAAATCGGATTATAAATGCGCCTTTTTTGGGCCCAAGACTTTAAATCGAGATTTCGGTCTACATGGCAGCTATATCCAAATCTGAACCGATTTGGGCCAAGTTGCAGAAATATGTGGAGGGGTTTAACGTAACTCTCTGTCCCAAATTTCGGCAACATTGGACATAAAAGGCGCATTTTTTATGGGCCCAAAAAATTAAATCGTGAGATCGGTCTATGGCTGCATTTTTCAAATCCGAACCGCTCTGAGTGAAATTGAAGAAGGATGTCGAAGTGTCTAACACAACTCACTGTCCCATATGTCCTATATGGCAGCTATATCCAAATCTGGAACGATCTGAGAAAAATTGAAGAAGTATGTCAAAGGGCTAAACCTTACACACTGTCCCAAATTTCGGCGACCTCGGACAATAAATGCGCCTTTTATGGTCCTAAGACCCTAAGTCGGAGGATTGGTCAATATGACAGCTATATCCAAATCTGGACCGATCTGAGCCAAATTGAGGAAGGATTGCGAAGGGCATAACACAACTCACAGTCCCAAATTTCAGTAAAATCGGATAATAAATGTGGCTTTTATGGGCCTAAGACCCTAAATCTCAGGATCGGTCTATATGGCAGCTATATCCAAATCTGGTCCGTTCTGAGCCAAATTGACGAAGGATGTCGAAGGGCCTAACACAACTCACTGTCCCAAATTTCAGCAAAATCGGATAATAAATATGGCTTTTATGGGCCTAAGACCCTAAATCGGAGGATCGGTCTATATGGCAGCTATATCCAAATCTGGATCGATCTGAGCCAATTTGACGAATAATGTCGAGGGACCTAACACAACTAAGTGTTCCAAAGTTCAGCAAAATCGGATAATAAATATGACTTATGGGCCTAAGACCCTAAATCGTCGAATCGGTCTATATGGGGGCTATATCAAGATATAGTCCGATATAGCCCATCTTCGAACTTAACCTGTTTATGGACAAAAAAAGAATCTGTGCAAAGTTTCAGCTCAATATCTATATTTTTGAAGACTATAGCTTGATTTCAACAGATAGATGGACAGACGGACGTCTTAGATTTTTGCGCTGATCAAGAATATATATGCTTTATATAAGGTCGGAAATGGATATTTCGATGTGTTGAAAACAGAATGACAAAATGAATATACCACCATCCTTCGGTGGTGGGTATAAAAATATTAAAGCAAAATGTTCACAGCCGATTATCAGTTCAATCAATCATTTCCATAAAAAATAAATGAATTTTGCTTCTGCGTGTTGCTTCAAAATCTTTTTATACCCTCCACCATAGGGTGGGGTTATACTTATTTCGTCATTCTGTTTGTAACACCTTGAAATATGCGTCTAATACCCTATAAAGTATATATATTCTTGATCGTTGTGACATTTTAGGTCGAACTAGCCATGTCCGTCCGTCCGTCTGTCTGTCGAAAGCACGCTATCTTTTGAAGGAGTAGCCGCTTGAAATTTCGCACAAATACTTTGTATTAATGTAGGTCGGTTGGTGTTGTAAATGGACCAAATCGGTTCTATTTTGATATAGCGGCCATAGAAACCGATCTTGGGTCTTGACTTCTTGAGCATCTAGAGGGCGCAATTCTCGCCCGATTGGACTGAAATTTCGCACATAGTATTTTGGTATCACTTCCTACAACTATGCGAAGTATGGTCCTAATCAGTCCATAACCTGATATAGCTAATCAGTCCATAACCTGATATAGCTGCCATACAAACCGATCTTGGGTCTTGACTTCTTAAGCCTCTAGATGGCGCAATTCTCGTCCGATTTGACTAAAACTTCGCACATAGTGTTGTGATATCACTTCCAACAACTGTGCCAAGTTTGGTTTATAACCTGAGCCTCTAGGGGGCGCAGTTCTCGTCTGATTTGACTTCCAACAACTGTGCTAAGTATGGTTTAAATTGGTCCATAGCCCGATACAGCTGCCATATAAGCCGATCTTAGGTCTTGACTTCTTCAGCTTTTAGAGGGCACAATTCTCATCCGATTTTTTTTTGCATGAGATGTTTTGTTATGACTTGCAACAACTGTGCTAAGTATGGCCTAAATCGGCACATAATCATAACCTGATATAGCTGTCATATAAACCAATCTTGGATCTTGCTTCTTGAGCCTCTACCGGGCGCAATTCTCGTCCGATTTGGCTGAAATTTTGTACAACGGCTTCTCTCATGACCTTCAACATACGTGTCCAATATGGTTTGAATCGATCAATAGCTTGATACAGCTCCCATATAAACCGACCTTCCGATTGTGCTTCTTGAGCACCTACAAGGCGCATTTCGTATCCGATTCAACTGAAATATTACACAATGCCTTCTACAATATTCAGCATTCAATTCATTTATGGTCAGAATCGGACTATAATTTTATAGACGTAGCAGTTCTTATTTTTAAACCAAAATAATACTTGCGAAGAAAAATATCAAATTGTATGCAAAACATTTCACGAAATCTACAATAAATCAAAACAAAACAAAAGAAAACTTAAACAAAGAAACGACTTTCCATGGCTAAACGATCAAATTATAAAGTACTGTGATGTGAGAAATAAATTATACCAAAGCTATAAGAAAAGCAAAAACAATACACAGAAAGAAAAAGAATACAAATTTTTTAACAATAAATTAAATGTAATCATAAATAACGCAAAAAACGAATATAGAAGAAGAGAATTTGAAAAAAATAGAAACAATATAAGAGGAACTTGGTGCCTTATAAACGACATTATTGGAAAAAAGACTGATAATGTAGACGATGTTATAAAGAAAAACTTTAAATCAGCAGACCTAAAAACTATAACAGAAAACTTCGCAGTTAAATTTAAGGAAAACGTAAATAATATTATCCACAAATGCGAAATAAAAACATTAATTCAAACTCCACGTATTGTTCAAAACACAATATTTCTTGAAAATACGGATGAAGCTGAAATTTCCAACATTCTCAGAACTCTGAATGTCAACAAAGGAGCAGGAGTTGATGGAATAAGGCCTATAGATATAAAAAACAATGCGAGAAAACTTACCCCTGTAATAACCTCACTTATTAACTCGAGTATTGATGAAGGAATAGTTCCGTCTGATCTTAAAACGTCAATAGTCAGACCTATTTACAAATCCGGCACAAAATCAGACTATAATAATTACAGGCCTATTTCAATACTGCCATTATTTGAAAAAATACTAGAAGAAGTAATAGTGAGAAGATTAAACGGTTTTTTGAATAAATATGGTATCATCAACAGACAACAGTATGGTTTCCAAAAAGGCAAAAATATAAATAAACTGTTAGGTCATTTCTCGTCGTATATAAATCAACAACTAGATAATAATATGAACTGTTTAGTATTGTTTATAGACTTTAGTAAAGCATTTGATACCCTACCCCATTCAAACCTTTTAAGTGTGTTGGAAAGAAATGGAATACGAGGACAATGCCTAAAGTGGTTCAATGAATATTTACATAAAAGAACGTTCAAAGTTAAAATTGATGCCAATTATAGCAGTGAAATGCAATCCAATTACGGTGTACCGCAGGGTTCAAAACTTGGACCCATACTGTATCTAATATATGCAAATGAATTAATAAACGTCACGACAAACAGTGAAGCATTTGCATATGCAGATGATACAGCCATTGTTGTGCGTCACAAGGACCCATCAGAAGCTGTAAAAATCTTGCAATCTGAGTTCAATGTTATATCAAGATGGTGTCACGACAATGGTCTGATAATCAATGCAAACAAATCTAAAGTTATGCATATTCGCCAACCACATCTAAAATCTTCAAATATACAAATAAAATTCCATAACTACGATTGTCTACATGACAATAAATCTACATATGAAATGTGTAATGGAAAATGTGATCAATTTCTTGAAGCTGTGGACACGTATAAATACTTAGGCGTAACAGTTGACCGAAACTTCAATTGGAAAACACACATAAACTTGCTAAACAATAAACTTCGTTCAACATCCTATATATTGTACCATTTGAATAACTGCGCACCACTCTCCATAACTAAACAAGTATACTTTACACTGGGTGAATCGCATATCAGACACGGCATAACGGCCTTTGGAACCTCAAGTCACATTAAAATTATACAAAAAACTCAAAAAAGACTAATAAAAACCTTAATGAGAAACAAATCGCACAAAGAAAACAGCAATATCTTAAATACTATAACACATAGAAACACTCAATATACACAAAATCAAAACCAACACTATGAATTTTCACCAGAAATGGTCTCGAACTTTCTAAAACAACATAACATTTTAAACGTAACAAATCTTTATAAATCTGTGATAATGAATGAGTTCGATGATATAAATCTGCTGAAACCCATTAACCACACATACAACACAAGAAGAAAATCAAAATCACTATTTAAAACGCCAAAAATTAGAACAAAATACGGAAAAAATGCCCTCAACTATCAACTGCCAAATACCTGGAATGCAATGCCATCGGATATCATCACCATAACCAGCCAAAAGAAGCGTAAAAAAGAAATCAAAAGGGTTCTAATCGCATCGCAATGAAGATAACCATAACCATTATTCATTAATTTATTAATTAGTAATATTTTTAACAAACATAATAATGCAACTTTTTATATTCTATATACTTTTTTTTTTTTTTCGTCCTTGCAAACAAGCTCAGCTTCGCGAGGAGAAATTGCTAAATGTATCTTGAAGTTATGAATTTCAATAATAAAATGTTAAACTAAAAAAAAAAAAAAAAAAAAAAAAAATATTCATTATTCTTTGTTTGCCTAAAAAGAGATACCGCACAAAGAACTCAACAAATGCGATCCATGGTGGAGGGTATATAAGATTCGGCCAGGCCAAACTTCGCGCGCTCTTGTTTGTTTTTCCTTACTTATCTTAATATTTGTACATTTAAATACCCACTACCATAGGATGGGGGTATACTGACCTAGTCATTCCGAATTCATTCTCGAAGTATTGATTTAGGACCCCATATAGTAGAAATATTCTTGATCGTTTCCACATTCTGAGCCGATCTAGCCATGTCCATCCGTCCGTTTGTCGGAATCACGATAGCAGTCAAACACGTAAAGCTAGCCGCTTGAAATTTTACACAGATACTTAATATTGACGCAGGTCTTTGGAGATTGCAAATGGGTCATATCGGTTCAGATTTGGATATAGTTTCTATATAAACTGATCTCCCGATTTGATTCCTTAAGCCCCTGGAAGCCTCAATTTTCATCCGATCTGGCCGAAATTTCGCACATAATATTCTTTTATGAGTTCCAACAACTGTGCCAATTACGGTCCAAATCGGCTAAGAACCTGATGTAGCTCCCATATAACCCCATATTCCCATTTGGTTTCTTGATCCCCCTGTAAGCTGCAATTTTTGTACGATTTAGCTGAAATTGTGCACATTACAGCTGTTATGACATTCAACGACTGTGTTAGGTACGGTCCAAATCGGTCAAGAACCTGATTTAGCCGTATAAACCAATCTCCCGATTTTAATTCTTAAGCCCCTGGAAGCCTCAGTTTCTATCCGATTTGTCTGAAATTTTGCATATAGTTTCTTGTTATGACTTCCAAAACTGAGCAAAGTACATTTTAAGTCGGACCGTAACCTGATATAGCTCCCATATAAACCGATCTCCCGATTTGACTTCTTTAGCCCCTAGAAACCGCAATTTTTGTCCGATGTTGCTTAAATTTTGCACATAGTGTTCTGTTATGTCTTCCAACAATTGTGTACGGTCTAAGTTGGTCAAGAACTCAATATAGCTCCATGTAAACCGGTCTCTCGATCCCCCTTGTTCGGTTCCTAGAGCTTTAATTTTAACTTGTTTGACAGAAGTATGGAATGTAGAATAAAATTATGCCTTTTAACTACATTTTTTTTATATAAAATTTAAGCAGAATAAATGGTTGTGGGTTCCCAAGATTCGGCCCGGCCGAACTTAGCACGGTTTTGCTTGTCCTCGTACACAAACTGGTCCAACTTTAATGGAATACTAAAAAAAATTTTAAAACATTTGTTCATATATATTTTTTTGTAAAAAAGAATTTAATTTGAACATTAGATCATTATTTGTTTAATAAAAAAAAAAGTCTAGGATAGATGTTAATTTTTCATGTTCTGCAAAATTTACTATCTTATATGCAGGAATCTGTTCATATTTTGCCATTCTGGAAGTACATGTATACCATGTTCGCGTTCGTATATCCATATTCTCTCTCTCTCTCTCTCTCTCTCTCCCAAAAACCCATTATTTATGGTTTATGAATGCTATTCATAAAATACATGAATTCTTTCTCTGTTTTAGCTGATCCAAACTTTTACACGAGTATTATGACTCGATTTCAAATGTTCCTCCGATTTTAGCTAGTACTGCAATAATTTGCTGATTCGTTAATCGATCTTCACGAAGTTAAGCACAAAGATCTTTCTTACGACTCTTTAGATCACTGGTGATCTGCTCAAAGTTTTGCACGGATTTTGGTACAAATTCAAATTTAAGCAATCTTTGATGTCGACGTCTTAGTCTGCTTTGCATTTGCCTTAATTTAGCCAGTCGTAACTGGTTCAATACAAAATTGAAATTTTATTACATTCGAAGTTCTTTGGCACATATCTATGTCCTCTATACCATTGTATCATAATTTTCCCTGTCCAATGTACAACTGGAATAAAAGTTCAATTTCAATCACTTTAGAATTCTAAATTTTCGTTTAAATATAGCAAATATCTGCAAAGAGCCCATACACACAAACAAAAAGGGCGAACTCAGACAACTAATGGCAATTGACATGCTTTTAACCAGAAATTTATTTTAAATGTTTGCCAAATGTTCGATAAATCATTCGAAAATTGCAAAACGTAAAAAGGAGAAAACTAAATGCCCCGAAAAAGAATAAAACCAAAGGAAAGCCATGCGCACAAAAATCCGATATGTGATATATTCTATTCAATTGCCATTTAATGGAAATGGGATGCCACCAGGAAGTGTTTCGTTTCCATCAACCCAACAAAGAAAATGTACAGCCAATTCCCCATAGAAAATTTCAATTGATTTTGGCTGGGTAGTTTTTATTCCTTTCGTAGCTTTCTATTTATAATTTTAGATTTTTGATCTACACTGAATAAAATTGTTTAAGCTGTAAACATAAATGACAAGGAATGCAGATTTATCCATGAACATTCAATAAATGACGGTTGTCCGATTTATTTATGAGCTTTTTATTGCCGTGTTCGAGCCACCTTGTAGCAGAGGGAAGCCGCTAAGTAATGTTTATATGCATTTTATTATACCTTTTATTTAAATATTTTAAATTTTGCTAAAATTTAACTTTTGGTAAAATTTCACTTAAATAAAAAAGATTTCTACAGGAAATTTCGTAAAAACTCAATTTTTTTAGGGTAAATTTTTTAAATTTTCTTTCATATGGGAACAGTTGTCAAAATCTCATCTTTATATAAAATTGTAACAAATTTCCGTTTCTATTTTAAATTTATTCAATCGCCAAGATAGCCAAAATCAAAATTTGATTTCTGAGGAAATTTTTTCAAAACATTCTTCCTCAAAACGCTATATCGGTCCATGTTTTGATATAGCTACCATATAAACCGATCTTGGATCTTGAGTTCATGAGCCACTAGAGGTCACAATTCTTATACGATTTCACTGAAATTTTGCATTAGGTGTTTTGTTATAATTTCCAACCACTATTGAAATCGTTCCATAATCTGATATAGCTGCCATATAAACCTATATCGGGTCTTGACTTCTTGAGCGCCTTTTAGGCTAGCTAAAATTTTGCACGACGGGTTAGGTTATGACTTCCAACAACTGTGCTAAGTATGGTTCAAATCGATCCATAACCTGATATAGTTGCCATATAAACCGATCTGGGATCTTGACTTCTTGAGCCACTAGAGGGCCCAATTGTAATCCGATTTGGCTGAAATTTTGCATGACGTGTTTTGATATGTCTTCTAACAACTGTGCCAAATATGGTTCAAATCGATGCATAACCTAATATAGCTACCATTTAAACCGATTTGAGATCTTGACTTCTTGAGCCTCCCCTCTGGAGGGGAGAAATTTCAGTCAATTTGGCTGAAATTTTGTACAACGGCTTTTGTACTACCTTTAACATATGTGTCAAATATGGTCCGAATCAGTCTATAGCCTGATACAGCGATCTCACTATTTCACTTCTTGAGCCCCTAAGGGCGCAATTCTTTCTCATATTGTTTGAAATTTTATACAGTGACTTTTACTATGGTCTCCAACATTCAATTCAGTTATGGTCCGAATCGGCCCATAACTTGATATAGCTCCAGCATTATAGCAATAATTTTATTTTATCCTTTGTTTGCCTTAAAAGAGATATCGGGAAAAGAACTCGACAAATGCGATCTAAGGTATATAAGATTCGGCCTGGCCGAACTTAGCACGCTTTTTCTTGTTTATTATAACTCCACTGCCATATCTATAGTTATATCCAAATAAGGGATGGTCGGGATCATATTTAATTCAGGTCCTGAGAACTCTTATACAAGTCACAGTTTCAGTGAAATCGAAGATTAAGACCCTCGATTGGAAGATCGGTCTATACGGCAGCTATGTCTAAATATGGTCCGATCTGGACCATATTTGGGACCGATGGCGGGTATATGTGCGTCGGATAATTAGTACGTCTTTTATTGGCTTTGAACTTCATGTCGGATGGTCGGTCTATAAAGCAGCTATATTTAAATATGGTCCGATCTAGACCATATTCGGATCGGAAGACGAGAGTCTCAAAACAACTCACTGATTTAAATTTCAGCGAAATCGGATAATAAATGCGGTTTAATGGACTAAGGACACTTAATCGGCAGATCGGTCTACATGGAGCAGGATCGGTTGTATGGCATCTATATCAAAACATTATCCCATCTGGACCATATTTGAGGCTTTAAACTACTTACTGTTTAAAATTTAGCGAAATCGAACAATAAATGCATTTAGACCCTATTTCGGAGTATCGATCTATACAACAGCTATATTTGAATATAGTTTCATTTGGGTCAGCTGTCGGGTGGATCAAAACCATTTACTGTTTCAAAATCCAGAGCAATCGGATAATAAATGCATCTTTTACGAGCTTTATACCCTATGTCAGCAGATCGATCATATCTATAGCAGCTATATCTAAATATGGATTAGATCGCTAAACCATATTTGCATCAGATGAGATAAGAGATGAGATAGAATTTCAGCGAAATTGGAAAATAAATGCGGCTTTTATGGGCTAAAATCCTTAATCGGCAGATCGGTTTATATGACAGCTATATCCAAACATAGTCCGATTTGGCCCATTCAAGAACTTCACCTGCGTATTGTGAAAATACGGATCTGTGCAAAAGAAGTTGCGTGATTGAAACCGACGGACGGAGAGATGCACTCGCGTAGTTAAATCGTTTTTTATTTTACAACGATAAGAAATGTACGAGTATCTACTTTGTAGGATCGGAAATGGATATTTATTTCTGCCTTCAAAGATAAACAAGTTTCTTCTTATTATAGTAATTTTCTTTCAAATTTTGTTTTTATTTGTATTGTTTTCTTATATTTTTTATCGGAAGTTTCGTTTTCGGCGAATTTCGTTCTGTGTATCCCACAACGATAGTAGCACCACCAAAAACTCAGAGGAAAATGACGAAAAATTTTCACAATTTAAAGCCAAAAAGCTGTGGCATGCTTCAATGCACAGCAATCTCGTTACGTTATCTATCCTTTATATCTCTAAATGTTCGATTGGTGGACTTTATTTTTAATGGTCTCTACTATGTTTGATACAATATGTGTAAGTATGCAATCCCTGGAGAATTTAGAATATGGCATTATGTTGTACAATATTAGGCCCTCTTGTTCTATTGGTTTTTTAGAAACCGTTTGTTATGCAAGCATCACCCATCAGAGAGTTTTTTGGAATTATATGGGAAATATATTGAAATTATTTTTCAGAAAAATGCAATTTTAAATTCAAACTAACATTAGCTTTCAGTTTTATCCAAATGCTTGGTGAGTTAAATTGTTTCGAGTAGTAGTTACATTTATTGCGCGCAAGATTGGACACCTACCTCGCACTGAGACAATAAATTTTTTCAAATGCAGAGATGTTTACATATATTGTCCATTATAAAAAATATTTCCTACAAATTGTTTTGATTTTGCTTCAATACAATTGAAAAGAGACCGAAAATGACTGAAAATCAATGAAATTTAGTTATTGAACTAAAAAAGGGAAGGGCCAACTATGAACGTTCACAAATGTACACCAAAATTGTATTGTTTATAGGAACAAAGTCAAAGACAAGTGTAGTGAGCGGAAATTGCTAACAAATTCGATTGCACTTAAGCTCAATGTAAAATTAATTGCGTTCTCACAGATCATTTGAAAACCACAATATTGCTGCAAGCTCACCTGAGTTAGATTACTTATCTTCAAAGCTATTTAGGAAGGTATGAGTGGTGCTTATTAATATCTATACTCAGAGAAATTGTTGTTGGTAAAAATGATAAAAATGTTTGCTACAGCAACAACAAATTTGATGAAAATGGGACAGCAAAACTTTTTGCTAAAACAACAAGCACTTTTATCTGTTTTTAATTGATTAAAGCCTCAAATGTTAAAAATACTTTAAGAGCGTGTATATATTGCATTTCGTTTTATTTTTTATACCCTCCACCATAGCATGGGGGGTATACTAATTGCGTCATTATGTTTGTAACTACTCGAAATATTCGTCTGAGACCCCATAAAGTATATATATTCTTGATCGTCGCGCCATTTTATGTCGATCTAGCCATGTCCGTCCATCCGTCAACTTCCGAAGGAGAAGAGCTAGCCGCTTGAAATTTTGCACAAATACTTTTTATTAGTGTAGGTCGGTTGGTATTGTAAATGGGCCATTTCGGTCCATGTTTTGATATAGCTGCCATATAAACCGATCTTGGGTCTTGACTTCTTGAGCCTCTAGAGCGCGCAATTCTTATCCGATTTGTATGAAGTATTTTGTTATGAAATCGAACAACTGTGCCAAGTATGGTTTAAATCGGTCCATATCCTGATATAGCTGTCATATAAACAGATCTGGGGACTTGACTTCTGGAGATTATAGAGGGCGCAATTCCAATTCGATTTGGCTGAAATTTTGCAAGACGTATTTTATTATAACTTTCAACAACTGTGTCAAATAAGGTTCAAATTGGTTCATAACCTGATACAGCTGCCATATAAACCGATCTGGGATCTTGACTTCTTGAGCGTCTAGAGGTCGCAATTAATATCCGATTTAGCTGAAATTTTGTACGACGGATCCTCTCATGACCATCAACATACGTGTTTATTATGGTCTGATTCGGTCTATAGCCCGATACAGCTCCCATATAAATCGATCTTATTCGAATTGGCTGACATTTTACACAGGTCTCCAACATATAATTTAATTGTGGTCCAAACCGGAACATATCATGATATCGCTCTAATAGCAGAGCAAATCTTTTCTTATATTCTTTTTTGCCTAAGAAGAGATGCCGTGAAAAGAACTCGACAAATGCGATCCATGGTGGAGGGTATATAAGATTCGGCCCGGCCGAACTTAGCAAGCATTTACTTGTTTAATTTTAAATGTTTTCAGAATATAAATCTGTATTCTGAGAACGTTTAACATTTTCTTCCGTTTTTATGCCCACCGCCGTAGGATAGGGGGTATATTCATTTAGCCATTCCGTTTGCAACACATCGAAATATCAATTTCCGACCCTACAAAGCATACAATTTCGGATCGTCGTAAAATTCTAAGACGATTTAACGATGTCCTTGCGTCTGTCCGTCTATCTGTCAGTCCGTCCGTCTGTTGTAATCACTCTACACGCTTCTTAAAATTGAGATATAGAGCTAAAATTTAGCACAGATACATCTTTCTGATGCATAATGGTTAAGTTCTCGAACTAGCCAAATCGGACCATATTTGGATATGGCTACTATATAGACCGACTTTCCGGTAAAGGGTCTAATGCCCATAAAAACTTAATTTTTCATTAGATTTTGCTGAAATTTGAAATAGTGAGTTTAGTTCCCGACATCTGACCCAAATATGATTCAGATCGGACTTTATTTAGATATAGCTGCCATATAGACCGATCTGCCGATAATGGGTCTAAAACCCATAAAAGCTTTATTTACTGCCCAATTTCGCTGAAATTTGAATGAGTGGGTTATTTTAAGCCACTCGGAATCTAACCAAAGAATGGTTCAGATCGGACTATATTTGAATATAGCTGTCATATAGACCGATCTCCCGATAAAAGGTCTAAAGCCCATAAATGCTTCATTTTTTAACCGATTTCGCTGAAATTTGGAACAGTGAGTAGTTTTAGACCTCTCAACTTCGAACCTTAATATGGTTCAGATCGGACTATATAGATATAGCTGCCATATAGACCGATCTGCCGATAAAGGGTCTGAAGCCCATTAAAGCATTATTTTTTATCACATTTATTATCCGATTTTGCTGAAATTTGGGACAGTAGGTTGTCTTAGGCTTTTCGACAGCCATCTTCAATTTGGCCCTGATTGGTTCAGATTTGGATATAGCTGCCATGTAGACTGAGGTTTTAAGGTTTTGGGCCCATAAAAGGCGCATTTATTGTCCGATGTCGTCGAAATTTGAGACAGTGAGTTGTGTTAGGATCTTCGACGTCCTTATTCAATTTGGCTCAGATCGGTCCAGATTTGAATGTAGCTGCCATAAAGACCGATCCTCCGATATAGGGATCGGTTCAGATTTGCATATAGCTGCTATATAGACCGTTCTCTCTATTTAAGGTTTTGGGCCCAAAAAATGCGCATTTATTGTCTGATGTCGCTGAAATTTGGGACAGTGAGTTGTACTCCATTATTAAAATACTTCATTTCAGACCGATATTCTCATGATGTCTGATTTAGTGGTATTTTCGGGGGAGAGGTGGTCTCCCAGATACTTGGCCCTAAAAAAATATCAGCATCTTGCTCTCCTCTAAAATACTATTCATTTAAACCCCATATTGCCATTGGCTTAAGAGGAGTTTACAGGATGAGGCGTCCCCCAAACACATGGCCCCAAAATAGGTTATCAAATTCGTTTTCTAATCTTAAATACCTTTCATTTGAGCCACATATTGGCTTGGTCGAAAAATGTGATGCCCTAAATACATGGTCCTACATTTGGATATCAAATGCGTATTTTGGGAAAGGGGTAGACCCCCAGAAAATTGGTCCCGAAAATGGGTATCAATTCTTGCTCTACCCCCCAATACCTTTCATTTAAGCTCCATATTGAAATGGTCGGCAAATATGGCCGATTTAGGGGTGTTTTGGGGATTGGGGTGGTAGCAACGTGCCTTATTCTCATATATCTATATATAATTTATTTTTACCCCATATTGCCATTGCCCTCAAAATTGGGTATCAAATTCGTTTTCTAATCTAATTTGGTGGTGTTGTGGGGGTGGGGTGGCCCCATAGGCCCGAATATTGATATTAGATTTGTGCTTTACTTCCAAAGACCTTTCATTTGAGCCCCATGTGGCTATGGTCGTAAATCTGTCCCCTTTGGGGGAGGTTTTTGGGGTAGGCGGCCCTCCAAACACTTGGTCTCATATTTGGATATCAGATTCGTATTCTACACTCAAATACCTTTTATTTAAGCCCCATATTACCATGGTCGGTAAATAAGTCCTGTTTGGGGGGTGTTTTGGGGAAGGGGTGGACCCCCAGAAACGTGGTCCCACATTTAGATATCAGATTTGTATTCTACTCGCAAATACCTTTCATTTGAGTCCCATACGGCTATGGTCGGTAAATATGTCCGATTTAGGGCTGTTTTGGGGGTTGGGGTGGTCCCCCTAGCACTTTGTCCGCCAAATGGATATCAGATACGTTTTCTTATCCCAAATACCTTTCATTTGAGTCCCATATTGTCGTGATTGGTCTAATTATATGTTTGGTAGGTTTTAGGGTGGGGCGGCCCCCCTAGGTACCCCATCCGAAATTTGGATACGAAATTTTTATTTTTAGGGTACTATATGAGAGCACACAAAATTTCGCTTAAATCGCACTACCCATCTCCGAGATCTGGCGTTTCTGAAAATTAGGGTAAGGGGGAGGGTCCGCCCCCCTTCAGATATCAAAAAATGTAGTACCCTATTTTCACCACGGGATCATTATGCACCATCTGTGAAAATTTCAAGAAAATCGGTTCAGCCGTTTCTGAGTCTATAAGGAACACACAAATATACAAACAAACACAAATTGATTTTTATATATAAGATTAAAATAAAACAAAAAATGGATAATAATAAATTTCATAAAACTCCAGGCACTTTATACCTTAGTTTGAATACCAAAAATTCATAAAATTTCAGAGAAACAAAGCAACAACAAAATAGAATATAGGTTGGTGTGGGTTGCGATCTCTGGCTTTCCTTTTCCATATTCAAAGAAAAATCTCCGTTCATTGAGCTCCTCTTGAAAGAGAATCAAATCAATATTTAATGATCTTCGCCCTAACTGGCAAAAAAGCTTGAAAATGAAAACTTCGGCAGAGCCCGGCTGGGATTCGAATCTGAGCACACGATGCAACAGCGAGAGCCGTTGCCGTTGTCGCGTTCGAAGCCATCAATACAACTTCCAACAGATGATCAGAATCATGTGTAAACTATGTGAGTAGTGCAATTTGTGTAGACAAAAAATCTGCCATTACAAGGAAACACATTCATTGGGAAAAGTACAGCTAATTGAAAGGGTTGTCGAGCGTGGTTAATGTGGTACTTACATCATAGAGGCGTTTTCCGTAATAAATTCGGTATAAGCACAACATTCCAACGTACGGCCCTTGAAGCCTTGACACTTAATATGGCTGATGAGTACTTCTAAACCATATTACGAAACGCGTCCCATAGTGGTTGGTGTATGTTGCGATCTATGTCTTTTATTTGCATAAATGCATCCACAGGTACACAAGCATTGCATCTAACCTAACCTAACCTATTGTTATTATTTTGTTAAGGGCTATTTTATTCGGCTGTCTTTTTAATTTTTTTTTCCAATCAGCACTTAAATCCTATTGTCCTTGATAAATGGTAATATAATGCTAATGTTAGCGCAATGAAAAACGGACACGTTAAACGTAATGGAATTCTTTATTGAAACTAACATCATAAACTTAGATGAATTACAAAGTAGTAGCAGGTGGCAAAATTCAAAGATGTATATTATAGAAAATAGAAGATTACAGTTACTTGAGTAATTGCGAGTTTATATTGATCAAATGAATTTAAGTTGAAATAGACATTAGGGAAAAACATAAGAACGAAACAAAATATTCTAACAGCTAAAACAATAGTTTTTGCAGTAAAAATTTAGTAGCTGATGAAATTATAAGCTTTTTTAGTTTTTTTTTTTTAACAAATTAAAAAAAATATATAAAAATAAAATGTTAAAAAAAAATCTACGGGTCCAGATCGGTCTGTATATTTATATAACCCTCATATAAACGGAAGTTGGAAAACTATCGATATTCGCAACATACGATATTTTGATATTTCTTACAATAAATATCGATACCGTTGTTTAATTCATATCACCTACATATATTTAAAACGAAAATGAAAGGTAAAGATCGGGATATTTGTTTATATAGAAGCAATATCATTGTATGGACCGACTAAAACGAAATTTTAGAAAAGTCAGTTGGAAATCATGAGAGAAATCTTAGTACACAGTCGGATGAAAATTGTGCTCTCTATAGGCTCAAAAAGTAAAAACTGGGGATTTAATAAGGAAGCTATGTTAGGTTATGGGCCGAATCGAACCGTAGTTGAAATATTCAACAAAAAGGACGGTTGGGATATATTCACGATCGGATCCCTATTTTTATACCCACCACCAAAGGATGGGGGTATATTCATTTTGTCATTCCGTTTGCAACACATCGAAATATCTATTTCCGACCCATATAGACAGATCAGCCGATTTAGGGTCTTAGGCCCATAAAAGCCACATTTATTATCCGATTTTACTGAAATTTGAATCAGTGAGTTACGTTAGGACCTTCGATGTCCTTCTTCAATTTGGCCCAGATCGGTCCAGATTTGGATATTGTTGCCATATAGACCGATCTCTCGATTTAAGGTCTTGGGCTCATTTATTGTCCAATGTCGCCGAAATTTGAGACAGTGAGTTAAGTTAAGCCCCTCGACATACTTCTGTAATATGGCCCAGATTTGGATATGGCTGCCATATAGAACGATCTCTCGATTTATGTTTTTGGGCCCATTTATTGTCCGATGTCGCCAAAATTTGGGACAGTGAGTTATGTTAAGCCCCTCGACATACTTCAGCAATATGGCTCAGATCGGTCCAGATTTAAATATAGCTGCCATATAGACCGATCTTTCTATTTAAGCTTTTGGGCCCATAAAAGGCGCATTTATTGTCCGATGACGCCGAAGTTTGGGACTGTGAGTTGTGTTAGGCTCTTCGATATTTTTCTGCAACTTGGCCCAAGTCGGTCCAGATTTGGATATAGCAGCCATATAGATTTAAAGTCTTGGCGCCATAAAAGGCGCATTTATAATCCGATTTTACTGAAATTTGACACATTGACTTACCATAGGTTTTTCGACATCCGTGTCGTAAATGATTCAGATGGGTTTATTTCTAGATAAAGCTACAAAAAAGAACAATAGTTTGTTATAGACAATTGAACAATGACTTGATCTTATTAGTATTTGGTCCAAATAGGAACATACTTCGATGTTGCTGCTATGGGGCATAAGGTATGAATTTTTCACCCTATTTTGACGTAAGGTAGTTTACATATGTAACTTTTCCGATAGTATCGATAGAGAAAATAACAATCGATATTCAGCCAAAAACTAATATATCGTAGGGCCATCGATATTTCGCCAGCACATATATAGACCGATTTCCCGATTTAAGGTCTATGGCCAATAAAAGCCGCATTTATTGCCAGATTTCGCTGAAGTATACCACAATGAGCTGTGTTTAGCCCTTCGACATCCGTATCGAGTATTGATTAGATCGGACCATTTTTGATTATAGCCCCCATATGGACCGATCTCCCAATTGAATATCTTTCACCCATAATTAGCGTACTTATTTCCCGAGTTTGCTCAAAATAAAGTACAGTGAGCTTTGTTAAACACCAAATATGGAGCAGATCGGATCATAATTGGATATAGTTGTTATGAATATCGATCTCCCCATTTGCGGTTTTGTACCCACATAAGAACCTTTTATTACCAGATTTTGTTGAAATTTGAACAGTGAACTGTGATGAGTTTGGTTCAGATCGAACCCTATTTCGACATAGCTGCTATAGTTTCAGAATCGTGTATTTTTAATCGGATTTTAACGAAATATTGTTTTTGTATAACTGAGGAGATTGGTATCCAAAGTTAGGCACGGCCTAACATAATGGCTTTTTACATCCTCATTTCCCCTCATTTCATCCCATATTCTTCGCACCTCTCCTGCCCTACGCTTTACGATCCGTTCAACTTAAAACCAAAAACAAATCAATTTTAAGTATTAAATTACCAATGGAAAGCGCATCAGCATTGTTTGCAATCTACAACGTTACAAAATTCATAAATAAACCTTTAATGCAAACAATTGTTGTTCGGATAATCAATAATTATTAACAACTATTATACATATTTAAAGTGATTATATAAATCGGATTCGAATTTCAGTCTGCCTTCTAGGGAGCCTAATACAGCGTTAGACAATGGTGACGGTGACGGCAACGGCGACGACGACAACGACTCATTGTCGTCAATGGGTGGAAAAATGTTAGTAAAACCACAGAGAAAAACGAACACAATTATAATTATTAGTTTTTATTTTATTGCATTCTATTAGTTTTTGTTTTTTTTTTTCTTTTTGCGCAATTGCACATCGGTTAGTAAATACATTCACAAACCTAATGAAATCCGTTGTGAACAATTTGTAATTGTTAATGATTGTGAAAAGCCACACAACCACCAGGAACAACAACGATACCAACAATAACAAATGCAAACGACTATGAAAATGCCGCAAAATAAATGCAACATTTATAATTGCCACAACGACGTGCCCTGTGCAATATCCAATACCCATACAATGTTGATGATTCAGTTTCTGATCATGAAATTGAGCCACGAGGAGAAAAATGTTAAATGCAAAGTGTCAAATTGAATTCGATATGAAAGCATCATTCAATTGTCGGTTTTGTGGTTATGCGAAGGCTTTGTCAACCGATTAACTGTCACATTATCGACATTAACGGGTTGCACTGAAATTCCACTTATGATGGGCAAAACGGTTGAGTGGAAGGAATTGATGTAGGAAAAGATCGCGCAAGCGATCAATATAACTGAAGGGTAGTGTTTAAACATTCTAGATTTTTTATTTAAGGTTTGCAAAAGATAACTAAGGGCGGGTTTCTCGTAGAAAAAATAATAGTGTTAGCTAACCCGAACATTAATTTACCGTGGCGATAAACCTTCTGTTGACAAATTTGGTTTTTCTGTAAATTTTTAAGGTAATTAAGAAAATATGGTAACATTACGAACACAGAAAAAATAATAAAAATCGGTTTCAATCACGAAATTGATTGATTCAAATTATTTTTAATTGAAACTGGTTCAATCACGAAAATGATAATATTAATCACCGTTTTTGAAAAAGTAATTAAAATTTTTTTCAAGTTAGAAAAGAACTTTTGAAGTTTTCAATTAATTTTTTAATTAATCCAATTAAAAAAAAAAAATAATTAATTCCTTAATTGATCCAATTAAAAAATTATTGCAATATTTGAAACTCCAATTCATTTCAATATTTGGTACACAGATGTTTACCTTGTGGAACACGTACATGAGGTGCGTCGTTAGGGCAAAGGCCCGTCGTGCCCGTATAAAAAATAACTCCCCCGCAAGGCTTCTCCAAAAAATTTCGGGTGTTGAGTAGGAGTGCCCTATAGATTTGGTATAGTTGTCGTAGCAGCGTGTTGTGCACCGAGGCGACAGCCCTTGGCCGACGAAAGACTCCACTGGAATGATTCATCACGTAAAACTGTTATGGCATTGCTAAAGATTTGTCGAAATGTGGGATGGGTCTTTGCAATGTTCTTCCCTTTATAATGTAGGGGACAAAATAGGCTTCCATTGAATGTACTTAAGCATCATATTTGATTGAATCCATTATTTTTATACCCTCCACCATAGGATGGGGACATACTAATTTCGTCATCCTGTTTGTAACACCTCGAAATATTCGACTGAGACCCCATAAAGTATATATATTCTTAATCGTCATGCCATTTTAAGTCGATCTAGCCATGTCCGTCTGTCTGTCTGTCGAAGGAGTAGAGCTAGACACTAGTGTCCATGTTTTGATATCGCTGCCATATGAACCGATCTTGGGTTTTGAGTTCTTAAGCCTCTAGAGGGCGCAATTCTTATCCGGTTAGAGTGAAATTTTCCACGTATCACTTCCAACAACTGCTTTATATATGGTTCAAATCGGTCCATGTTTTGAGATAGCTGCCATATAAACCGATATTGGGTCTTGACTTCTTGAGCCTCTAGAGGGCGCAATTCTCGTCCCATTTAACTGACATTTTGCACGTAGTGTTTTGGTATTACTTCCAACAACTGTGTTAAGTACGACTAAAATCGGTGCATATCCTGATATAGCTGCCATATGAGACTCTAGAGGGTGCAATTCTCATCCGATTTTGCTTCTTGAGCCCCTACAAGGCGCAATTATTATTCGAATAAACTGATATATTACACGATGACTTCTACAATATTCAGCATTTATTTAAGGTCCGAATCGGACTATAACTTGAAATAGTTCCAATAGCATAACAGTTCTTATGGTGGAGGGTATATAAGATTTCGGCCAATTTCAATTAAAACATGTAAAAGCAAGCTAAGTTCGGCCGGGCCGAATCCTATATACCCTCCACCATGGATCGCATTTGTCGGGTTTTTTTCCCGGCATCTGTTCTAAGGCAAAAACAATAAAAGGATATAAGAAAAGATTTGCTCTGCTATTAGAGCGAAATCAAGATATGGTCCGGTTTGGACCACAATTAAATTATATGATGGAGACCTGTGTAAAATGTCAGCCAATTCGAATATGAATTGCGCCCTTTGTGGGCTCAAGAAGTAAAATAGAGAGATCGATTTATATGGGAGCTGTATCGGGCTAAGACCGATTCAGACCATAATAAACACGTATGTTGATGGTCATGAGAGGACCCGTCGTACAAAATTTCAGACAAATCGGATAATAATTGCGACATCCTCTAGATGTCGCAATTATTATCTCAAGAAGTTCAAGAAGTCAAGATCCCCGATCGGTTTATATGGCAGCTATATCGGGTTATGAACCGATTTGAACCTTATTAGACATAGTTGTTGAAAGTAAGAATGAAATACGTCTTGCAAAATTTCAGCCATATTGGATAGGAATTGCGCCCTCTAGAAGCTCAAGATGTCAAGTCCCCAGATCTGTTTATATGACAGCTATATCAGGTTATGAACCGATTTGAACCATACTTGGCACAGTTGTTGGATATCATAACAAAATACTTCGTGCAAAATATCAGCCAAATAGGAGAGGAATTGCGCCCTCTAGAAGCTCAAGAAATCAAGACCCAAGATCGGCAGCTATATTAAAACATGGACCGATATGGCCCTTTTACAATACCAACCGTCCTACACCAATAAGAGGTATTTGTGCAAAATTTCAAGCGGCTAGCTTTACTCCTTCGGAAGTTAGCGTGCTTTCGACAGACAGACAGACGGACGGACGGACAGACGGACGGACGGACAGACGGACGGACGGACGGACAAACGGGCGGACAATTCTAGATCGACATAAAATGTCGCGACGATCAAAAATATATATACTTAATGGGGCGAATATTTCGAGTAGTTACAAACAGAATGACGAAATTAGTATATCCCCAACCTATGGTGGAGGGTATACAAATAGTTGTATTTATCGGGACAATAAGCCACTAACCAGCACCCATTTACCGCTAGCTTAAGAAAAATGCAAAATTGCCAAAAATACCAAAAATGCAAAATTGCCAATGAACATTCCACTAAGGATAAGGTCTCAAATTTCAATAAGTGCATTCCGATTCAAGTTTAATCTCAATGATAAGGGGCATCATTTTTATAATCGAGTCCGAACGGCGAGCCGCAGTGCGACACCTCTTTGGAGAGTTTCTACATGGCATAGTACCTCACAAATGTTGCCAGCATTAGGAGGGGAAAACCACTGCCAATTTTTCTTTTTTATGGTGTCGCCAGGATTTGAACTCAGGCGTTCAGCGTCATATGCGGACACACTAACCTCTGCGCTATGGCGGCCTCGATAGCATAGGCAATAAGCATATATTCAGAAAACCAAATTTAGCCAGAAGAATATAGAAACGATAAATTATAAACGGAGAATGGGAAAATGGACTTAAGACTAGAAATTGTTAACTTGGGTAAACCTGGGGTTTTCTAATTTGGAACATTTAGGCCATATCGTTTACATGTTGTTCTTACTTTTTTATAATACATTTTTCAATGCCATAGAATGGATGCATCAAAAATTACATAACTGTTTCATTCCTTTGAACAACTACTGTCAAATTTATTCTTAATCGGTTTGTTGTTGATATGGTACTATTTTTCAAGAATTCTTCATTTGTTGGTTATACACAGGGCAAAAGTCATTACCATGTCTCTGTCAGATCGTTATAACCACAACCAACATCGATTTCTAAAGGAAGCCGATTATTGGCTGTAGTCAGTTTAACACTTTGAAATTGTGATCTTTTGAACTTCTTATAAATCAAAAACCAATCACACTGACTTACATTCAAACAATCATGGAGTAGATCTGCCATCTTCGAAAATCGACCAGACGATACACAAAAAGGTTTAAAGCGTGCTAATAATGATTAAATATCGTCGATGGCAGAAAATGATTGATGGCCGCAGCGATTAGTTTGTTTTCTAATAAAAACATCATTGGAGTTTACCTCACCATACATATTCCTTCAACAAACGCACCTTTACTACTCTTTAATGGATTATGTTGAGATACATTTCTGATTGTTCTTTGATTGGGATTCTGGAATTCATGGTTTCAGTTTTCTCTTCACAGATTAATGCGAAAAATGAGTACGGTTCTTAGTGATTTAGTTTTTTTTTTGTGTTAAATCAATTAAAGCGTTAAAACCTGATTTAGGCCTTATTATACATGCTGCCAGTGATTTGGGATTTTAATTGATTTTTTTCATTTTCTTCATTTCATAAGTGTGAAAAAATTCATTTGCATGGTTGGTAATTTGATAGCTCTTTGATGAGGTTATACAAGCTAACAATGGAACACCCAAGAAGGTTATCACAAGAATGTCGGGGCAACTTTGTGGAATGTACAATATATGACAAAAATATTGACTTGTACGTTACAACATCAACTTATACAGAATTACTCAGACCAACATCTCTAAAATTCAAATATTTTGTTATTCCTTGCATGGAAAATGTTTCTCTATCAGTGTATAACTTTGGGTACTAGATATTGCAATTTTAAATAAAGTGTAAAAAAATCAATCTTAAAATTTTAAATTGTATTTAAGGAAAATGGTTTTATTATCGCCCATTTGCACCGAAATTGAGTTGTCATTTAGAAACAAGCCTAATGTATTAAATTGTTATGTGTCAAAGTGTTAACAAAACGTCATCAATCATTTGAATTTTTGGACAACAAATACAAAGTTTGAGGATAAGTTCAATCGATGATAGGCAACAACAAAAAACACTTGTGACGATTGTGACATAGGTTCAGGAGTAAAGGGTGTTTATATAAGAAAAACACTCCTATGTTTAAAAAAAAAAGAATTTTTTTCCAACAAATTCATTAATTGCATATTACCAAAACTTGTTGAAATTGTGATCGGAGCGGACTATTTCAATGAGTATCCCATTTATTCTCAGAAACTGCAACTTGTTATTCAGTACGAAATCGCATTCGATAGAAAATAAAAGTCAGAAACCTATCAAGGGCAAGGATTCCTGTAGTTTGCCTGTCTCGGCAGCAGCATGCATACTCTTATAATAAGGGCAAGTATACTGAGATATTCCTTTACGACTTTGTCTCCTACATGGAGAGTTTGCTCTACGGCAAGAAATGAACTAAGAAATCTAAATGATGAGTTCACTCGGAGACCAGTTGGGCCCATTGTGATACCCTAGAATCGAAGATAACAGAAAGAAAATGTGAGACCTCTGGTCATATCCTGCGGTTATACACGAATGAAAGAAACAGGATGAATGAAGAACCAATGCGGAGGATGAAAAACCTATCCGTATCCATGTAGTCTCCTACATGGAGAGTTTGCTCTACGGCAAGAAATGAACTATGAAAAAATTTCTTGACATTGAGAAGGTTTCCAATAATGTAGGTTAGGTTAGATTGAATGGTTTGCCCACCAGAGGTGAGTTCACTCGGAGACCAGTTGGGCCCATTGTGATTCCCTAGAAACTAATAAAGGGTGATTTTTTTGAGGTTAGGATTTTCATGCATTAGTATTTGACAGATCACATGGGATTTCAGACATGGTTTCAAAGAGAAAGATGCTCAGTATGCTTTGACATTTCATCATGAATAGACTTACTAACGAGCAACGCTTGCAAATCATTGAATTTTATTACCAAAATCAGTGTTCGGTTCGAAATGTGTTCATTCACCGTAACGTTGCGTCAAACAGCATCTTTGAAAAAATATGGTCCAATGATTCCACCAGCGTACAAACCACACCAAACAGTGCATTTTTCGGGATGCATGGGCAGTTCTTGAACGGCTTCTGGTTGCTTTTCACTCCAAATGCGGCAATTTTGCTTATTTACGTAGCCATTCAACCAGAAATGAGCCTCATCGCTGAACAAAATTTGTCAAAATTTGAACACATTTCGAACCGAACACTGATTTTGGTAATAAAATTCAATGATTTGCAAGCGTTGCTCGTTAGTAAGTCTATTCATGATGAAATGCCAAAGCATACTGAGCATCTTTCTCTTTGACACCATGTCTGAAATCCCAAGTGATCTGTCAAATACTAATGCATGAAAATCCTAACCTCAAAAAAATCACCCTTTAGAACCGAAAGCAAATGTGAGACCTCTGGTCATATCCAGAGGTTGCCCACGAATAGAAGAAACAGGATGAATGAAGAACCAATGCGGAGGATGAAACACCTATCCCTCACGCAAGCACTTATGCACCTTCACAGCATACCATCGCACCCTCCGTCCGAACCATCCCATCCACAAATTTAAGAATACCTCCCAAAGGTACGTTCGCAAGATCACCCAGATCGCAGAAGAATCACCTAGCCAAAAAAAGTGCCTGCGTCCCTGCAGACTCGCCACCGACCCCGCTCGGCCATCTCATATACTATGTTCAGTAGCTCGAGAATGGCACATAGGCAAAACCAGTGACTGATTCGGCCGGCACAGACGAACACCTCCTGGCGCATTCGTCCGCTTCATGTCCGGAACCCATATCGGCATCAAAACGTAGATCCGGAGTCTCTCCAGAGGCTCAATAAAGTACCATCGACCTCGATCATTGGGGAGCTGGAGTTTCTAGGCTTCAATATTACTGTAAGTAAGTTTTTAAATAACTTACTTACGGCGGGAATCGGTAAATTGTAAAAAATGGTTCAGCAGAGGGAACCTCGTGGAGGTATATTGTCTCCACTACTTTGGAATATAGCTATTAACAATATATTCCATATTAAGAAGTAAGAGCGTGCAAAGTTTGGCCGGTACGAATCTTTTATATCCTCCACCATGGATCGCATTTGTCGAGTTTTTTGCGAGGTATGTCTTTTTAGGCAAACAAAGAACAATGAATAAAAACTGTTATGATATTGGAGCTATTCTATCAAAAAGAATTGAGTTTTGTAGGAGCTCAAGAAGCAAAATCGGGAGATCGGTTTATATCCGGTGCCGTATCAAGCTATAGATCGATTAGGATCATATTGAACACTTATGTTGAAAGTCATGGGGGAAGCAGTTGTACAAAAGTACTGCCAAATCGGATGAAAATTGCGTCCTCTAGAGGCTCAAGAAGTCAAGACCCCAGATCGGTTTATATGGCAGCTATATTCCGTTATGTACCGATTTGCGCCTTACTTAGCACAGTTTTTGATAACTATAACAAAACATGTGCAAAACTAAAGCCAAATCGGATAAGAATTGCGCCCTAAAAAAGCTGAAGAAATCGAAACCATAGATTGGAGTGTATGGCGGCTATGCTAGGTCATAAACTGATTTGAACCATACTTAGCACAGTTTTTGAAAGTGATACCAAAACACCACGTGCAAAATCAGACGAGAATTGCGCCCTCTAGAGGCTCAAGAAGTCAAAACCCAAGATCGGTTTGTATGGCAGCTATATCAAAACATGGACCGATTTGGCCCATTTACTATCCCAACCGACCTACACTAATAGGTAGTATTGGTGCAAAATTTCAAGCGGCAAGCTTTGCTCCTTCGAAAGTTACCGTGCTTTCGACAGACGGACGGACATGACATAGACCATACTTGGCATAGTTGTTGGAAGTGACGAAAAAAGTATACCCACATCCTATGGTCTAGGGTATAAAAAAGGGTTCTATATACAGTTCCACAGTTCCACCTATCTTCCGGTGCTCAAAAATGACCCAGACGAGTTCTATTCCATAAACGTTTGACTTTGATAAAAATATAGTACCTGATATAATAACAAGTAAAAGCGTGCTAAGTTCAGCCTGGCCGATCCTTGGAAAGCAACACTATGGATTCTGCTAAAAATTTAAACAAAATAAAGTTAGTTGAAGAGCATACATATTATTCTACATACCAAATTCCTGTCAAACCGGCAAAAATTAAAACTTCTAAAAACTAAACAAGGATGATCGAGACACCGGTTTAAATGGGCGGTAAATCAGGTTATAGACTGATTTGGACCTTAATTGGCACAGTTATTGGAAGTCGGATGGAATAGCAAAATTTCATCTAAATTGGATAAAAATTGAGGCTTGTAAGGACTCAAGAAGTAAAATCGGGAGATCGGTTTATATGGGAGCAATATCAGGTCATAGACCGATTCGGACCGTACTTGGCACATAACGAAACACTACATGCAAAATATCAACCAAATCGGACAAAAATTGCGATTCGGACCGTACTTGGCACAGTTGTTGGAAGTCATAATAGAACACTATGTGCAAAATTGTGGCCAAATCGGATGAAAATTGCGGCTTCCAAGGGCTCAAGAAGTCAATTCGGGAGATCGGTTTATATGGGAGCTATATCCAAATATGGCCCATTTGCAGTCTCCAAAGATTTACATCAATAGTAAGTATCTGTGCCAAATTTCATGGTGCTAGCTTTCCGCTTTCAAAAATACCATAAAATGTTTGTATTCAGCAATACTCCACTCCAGGGGCAAACTTCTCACGCTGTCCGATTCAAGTTTAAGCTCATTGATAACGGGCTTCCTTTTTATAGCCAAGTCCGAACGGCGTGCTACACCTCTCTGGGGAGAAGTTTTTACATGGCAATGTACCGCACAGACGTCGCCTGCTACCATTTGTGGGGTAATTTTGTGGCCTATGAGAGCTATATTTCTAGCCTGTCCATCCGTACGTGTGCTTGTCAGTAGTAGTCACGTTGCAGCCTTTAGATATTAAGAAAGTAAGCTAAGCATCTGAATGCTAAGTATGTGAATGAATTCTTGAACTAGCATAATCCGATTCGTATAAAGGCCTAATTTTCGGTTTAGGGTCTTAGTTGGGGTTCGAAATAGGCCAGTGCCGAATATTGGATTATATTCTTGAATACTATATATATATATAGACGCTATATAGATGGATATCCCAATTTAGGGTCATGGATTCTTAAAAGTCACACTTGTAACCAGATTTCGTCAAATTTTGGAACAGTAAGTTTATTTCACCCTCTACACCTTTGCCGAATGACCTAGATATAGATCAGGTCGTACCTAGATATAGCTTTCATATAGACACATTATTCAATTGTGCCAAAAAGGGGGCATTTTTTAACTGATTTTACAGAGATTTGCAAAAGTGGGCTGAATAAGACGCTTCGATCTCTATGCCAGATATGGTCCAGATTGAACCATATTTTGATACAAGTGCCACATAGTTCGATCTTCCATACGAGCCGCATTTTGGCAGAGATTTGGAATAGTATGGTCTAGATCGTATTATATTTGCAAATAGCTGCCCTATAGAACGTTTTTTTAAAATATTTTTTCTCTTTCGTTTTAAGCTACCATAACTTAAAACGAAAGAGAAAAAATATTAAAAAAAAGGTTCTATAGGGTTTGTATTTGCAACCTCAATCCACTATCTCTTTTGCTCTAATTTGTATTTGCATTGCATAAACTGTTGCTATTATCCAACAAAGCTTTGATTTGTCTACACCAATTTATACTTTAAAATTTCTTTGAACTGTAGAAACACCCTTTTCTTAAGTCCTACAGCTTAAGCGTGGGTTGTTTTAAAAAAATGCCGCTTGGGCGGCTTTTTGGCCTTTATATCTCCGACAGTGGCCATGCAACAGAATACATATACTGCGGAATCATTAGTCTGCTCTATGATGGATTTGTGATCCCATGCACGAGCACGAGCATATGCCAAACGATTTCAAATCAATAACAGAAACCAAACTTATCGACATCATAAAAGAAACACATGCGAGTAAATGTTCTAAGTTATTTTTTTCATTTTTTATTATTTTTTTTTTTTTTTGGCTATGATTAATCGGATCACAGCTTAATCATACAAAAACTGTTGTTATTTATCTCTATGGTAATTTGAGAGGACAGTAAGGCTATTGTGATTGATAGAGGCATTTCTGATTTCATGGAGATTTTGTGGTCCCCCATTTCAAAAACAAAATCGTCTAATTTAAATAAGCTCAATTTTGTTTTAACCATCATATTCACAGTTTGCATTTCCTAACGTGATGCATGCCATTAAATTACATCTATGATTATAATTCCCTTTAAAACATCACTAATGGTACTAAAATTATGCTCTAGTCTCCCGCTACTGAGCCTCCCACTGCTATTGAGATAAAGTCGCGGGCATTAGCCATGCCGTATCCGGTTTAGAAAAGCGGAAATTATTCGCAAACACAAAGCAACATCCTTTAGCCCGATGTTGCATATTTTTAGCCCATGGCAACTTCCTAGGTTCGTTGCCCACCTTCTCCTTGTGAGCAAGCATTGTGTTGAATTGCGCTGTGAACGGTTGTAACTAATTTTTATAATTTGGAATTAAAAATGTAAATTTTTTGTGGTCTACTCTTTGAACAGCTCATTTACACATCGCCATAGCCCCAAACGTACGTGCATATTTGGCCAAGATACAATAGCCTTAATTAATTTGAAAATAAAGCGCACCTACATTTATGTGTGCAAGTATTTGGCATAATTTTGAGCATTTTTGTTTGGTTTTTTCTTTTTTGTTTTGATAAAACTTCAATTCAATGCGGACGAATATGCATACAAATGTTTTGTTATGATCACATAAGTGTATGTAGCTGAAACACAAATCTAAACACGCACTTTTCCGCATTGAAAGCCAACAATTTGTAATAATTCATTACAAAGCAGGGTTGCCAAGGTGCTGAATGGTGAAAATAAGTAAAGTAAAAGCACAGTATCTCTTAATAGGCAAACAAAGTATAATGAATAAGAACTGATATTAATAGGTATGTTGAAGGTCATAGTAGTCATTGTGCAAAATTTTGGCCAAATAGGATTACAATTGCGCCCTCTAGACGCTCAAAAGGTGATATAAGGAGATCGGTTTATATGGTTATAGAGACAGTTACTGTGAAAAATGAAACCGGTTAAGAATAACGCCCTCTAAATGTTCAAGAAGTAAAATTGGGAGGTCGATTTATGTGAGAGCTGTATCACGTTTTGAACCGATTCAGACCATATTTTGAACGTATGTTACGGAACAGAAAAAGCCACTGAAAAAGCTCAAGAGATCAAATCGAGAAATCGGTTTATATGACCGGTTTGAACCATACTTGGCACAGATGTTAGACGTCAAACAAAACGCAAATTTCAGCCAAATCGGATTAAAATTGCGTACTCGAGAGGCTCAAGTCATAACGGAAGATCGAATTGTATGACAGCCTGGGACGTAGCCAAGAGGGCCCTCAGGCACGATCCCTCGCCCCACCTCCCGCAAAATGATTCTGTATAAAAAAAAATTGTAGTAAAATTAATTCTAAACAAAAAATTGCAGTAACATGTTTTAAAATGGCAAAATTTCATATTGTTAATGTTCTACAGACAGATTCAATGACAACATTTTGACGAGGCCAAGGCCGCCTTAAAACAATTTTTCTTAAGGACAAAATTGTAATGAAATTCTTAGTAAACACAAAATTGTATTGACATTTTTTCTAAACAAATTTTAATGAAATCTACTAAAGACAAAATTTCAGCTTAATATTCTCTAATGAGAAAATTATTTATTTTAAAGACAAAATTTTTTAAAAGAAATAATAAAAAATTTTTAAAAAAATTTCTTCTAAAGTCAACACTTTAATAATATTTTTAAAAGACTAAATATCAGCGAAAAACTCTCTAAAGACAAGTCGACCTCGAGATTATTTTTTAAAGCAAAAGTTTAATAAAATTTTGCATTTTGCGATACTACATTTTGCATAAACAGTTTTAAAGTCTTTATATTATGCTATCTGTCCAAAACAACATTTTCCTAAAAAAATTTCAATAAATTTTTTTAATACTTTCTTGGTTGTTTTGGTTGTGAAAATTGTCTTATTTTGAAAACTCCAATATTTCGAACACCGCCGGTGTTCTACGTTTGTGAAATTCACTGAAGATATAACATTTAAATACATAAAACAAAGTAAAAAGGCGATAAGTTCAGCCGGCCCGTACTTTGGATTTCCACCACCTCGGCTATATATGTAAACCACCTTTCGTCAAAATCTGGTAAAAAATGCATGCCTTATGCCTCAAAGCAGCTATATCGAAATATGTTCTGACTTAGACCAAATACTAATAATTACAATTCGTTGTTCAATTGTGTATAACAAAACAGTGGTCTTTTCAGTAGCTATATCTGAAAATATACCGATCGGAAACATGTACGACAAGGATATCGAAAAGCCTGACAAAATCGGATTATAAATGCGCTTTTTATGGGGCCAGACTTTAAATCGAAATATCGGTCTATATGACAGCTACATCGAAACCTGAACCGATTTGGACCAAATTGCAGAAAAATGTCGAAGAGCCTAACATATACCCTCCACCATGGATCGCATTTGTCGATTTCTTTTCCCGGCATCTCTTCTTAGGCAAAAACAAGTAAAAGCGTGTATATGAGAAAAGATTTGCTCTGCTATCAGAGCGGTATCAAGATATGGTCCGGTTAGGACCACAAATAAACTATATGTTGGAGACCTGTGTAAAATGTCAGCCAATTCGAATAAGAATTGCGCCCTTTGGGGGCTCAAGAAGTAAAATAGAGAAATCGGGCTAAATACCGATTCAGACCATAATTAACATGTATGTTGATGGTCATGAGAGGATCCGTCGTACAAAAATTCAGGCAAATCGGATAATAATTGCGACCTCTACAGGCTCACGAAGTCAAGATCCCAGATCGGTTTATATGGCAGCTATTTCAGATTATGAAGCTTTAATAGGATTTGAACCTCATTTTACAAAGTTGTTGAAAGTAAGAATAAAATACGTCTTGCAAAATTTCAGACAAATCGGATAGGAATTGCGCCATCTAGAAGCTCAAGGAGTCAAGATCCCATATCGGTTTATATGACAGCTATATCAGGTTATGAATCGATTTGAACCATACTTGTCACAGTTGTTGGATACTTCGCGCAAAAATTCATTCAAATCGGATAAGAATTGCGCACTCTAGAGGCTCAAGAAGGCAAGACCCAAGATCGGTTTATATGGCAGCTATATCAGGTTATGAACTGATTTGAACCATACTTGGCACAGTTGTTGGATATCATAACAAAACACGTCGTGCAAAATTTCATTCCAATCCGATAAGAATTGCGCACTCTAGAGGCTCAAAAAGTCAAGACCCAAGATCGGTTTATATGGCAGCTATATCAAAACTGGACCGATATGGCCAATTTACAATACCAACCGACCTACACTAATAAGAAGTATTTGTGCAAAATTTCAAGCGGCTAGCTTTATTCCTTCGGAAGTTAGCGTGCTTTCGACAGACGGATGGATGGACAGACGGACGGACGGACAGACGGACGGACATGGCTAGATCGACAAAAATCGTCGCAACGATCAAGAATATATATACTTTATGGGGTCTCAGACGAATATTTCGTGTAGTTACAAACATAATGACGAAATTAGTATACCCCCATCCTATGGTGGAGGGTATTAAAACATTTAAAAACCATAAGGAAAGTTTAAAATCCTTGTTTTGTTTATGCCCCAGAGGTTTTCAATAAGGTTTAGGTCCCATGATTGTGATAGCCCTTTCAAACTCGGCAAAGAAAGCTCTTGCAACTAGATTTCCACCAGTCTTCAGTGTTTTTATGTTTTTTTGGCAACTCTATATCCGTTCGCCATCATATTTTCCATTAACCAGGCACTAATTTACACCATAATACAAATTATAAAATACTCAGTGAAATGCTGTACATAAATTCATGGCGACTGCTCAATTTATACCAAATTGTTGTGTATTTTTCGTGCGTTTGTGCTTTAATACATATTTTAAAATGTCAAAATTTACATTTAATTGGTTGCCATGTTACACAACAGCTATGTTATCTCTGCGCTTACTGGAAGACACAATCGTTTCAGATGCAGCAGCTAGTCACATAGTTAAAGATTAGAGTTAAATAAATGTGATTTACAGTGGGATTGATGTTGCTTTTACCTTTAGTAAGATAAAGATATAAGATATTTTTTTGATACGAGCAATATTCACATCATCATAACGGGAGTTTATAGGATGAGGCGTCCCCCCAACACTTGGCCCAAAAGTATTGTAGGCCACCAAATACGTTTTCTAATCTCAAATAATTTCAGCCGCATATTGCCATGGTCGGTAAATTTTTACTCTTTGTGGGGTGTTTTGAGGATGGGGCGGTGCCCCAAATACATGGTCTCACATTTGGATATCAAATTCACATTCTACACCCAAATAATTTTATTTAAGCCCCATTCGATTTAGGCGTGTTTTGGGGAGTGGGGTGGTTCGCCAAACACTTGGCCCTGAAAACAAATCAGCATCGTGGTTTACTTCCAAATATCATTTATTTGAACCCCATATTGCCATTGGCCTCAAAATTGGATATTAAATTCGTTTTCTAATCTCAAATGCCTATCATTTAAACCCCTTATTGCAAAAATCAGCAAATATGTCCGGTTTGGGGTATTGGCCCTAAAAACTATGAATATATAGTTCCACTCTCTTTAAGACCCAAATTGTCTTGGTGAGCAAATACGTCCTATTTGGGGGTGTTTATGGTGGTGGGACGTCCGCTAGACAGTTGGCCCCTAATGTTGATATCAGATACGTGGGCTACTCCCACTTATTTGAGACTCATATTGCAATAGTCAGCAAATACTTTCTAGTTGGGTGGTGTTGGGGGGTGGGGTGGCCCCATAAACACTTTTCCCGAATATTGATATCAGATTCGTGCTTTACTTCCAAAGACCTTTCATTTGAGCCCCATATTGCTATGGTCGTAAATTTGTCCCCATTGGGGGATGTTTTTGGGGAGAGGCGGCCCCCAAACACTTGGTCCCATATTTGGATATCAGATTCGAAATCCACACTCAAATACCTTTTATTTAAGACCCATATTACCATGGTCAGTAACTAAGTCCTGTTTGAGGTGTTTTGGGGAAGGGGTGGACCCCCAGAAACGTGGTCCCACATTTGGATATCAGATTCGTATTCTACTCGTAAATACCTTTAATTTGAGTCCCATATTGCTATGGTCGGTGAATACGTCCGATTTAGGGGTGTTTTGGGGCTAGGGGTGGTCCCACTAGCACTTGGTCCGACAATTGGATATCAGATACGTTTTATTATCCTAAATACCTTTCATTTGAGTCCCATATTGTCGTGAATGGTGTAAATGTATGTTTGGTAGGATTTACGGTGGGGCAGCCCCCCTAGTTACCCCATCCGAAATTTGGATACCAAATTTTTATTTTTAGGGTACCATATGAGAGCACACAAAATTTGGCTTAAATCGCACCACCCATCTCCGAGATCTGTCGTTTCTGAAAATTAGGGTAAGGGGGAGGGTCCGCCCCTCCGACAGATATCAAAAAATGTAGTACCCTGTTTTCACCACGGGGTCAATATGTACCATCTGTGAAAATTTCAAGAAAATCGGTTCAGCCGTTTCTGAGTCTATAAGGAACACACAAACATACAATCAAACAAACAAACAAACACAAATTAACTTTTATACCCTCCACCATAGGATAGGGGGTATACTAATTTCGTCATTCTGTTTGTAACTACTCGAAATATTTGTCTGAGACCACATAAAGTATATATATTGATATTCTTGATCGTCGTGACATTTTATGTCGATCTAGCCATGTCCGTCCGTCCGTCCGTCTGTCTGTCGAAAGCACGCTTACTTCCGAAGGAGTAAAGCTAGCCGCTTGAAATTTTGCACAAATAATTCTTATTAGTGTAGGTCGGTTGGTATTGTAAATGGGCCTTATCGGTCCATGTTTTGATATAGCTGCCATATAAACCGATCTTGGGTCTTGAATTCTTGAGCCTCTAGAGTGCGCAATTCTTATCCGATTGGAATGAAATTTTGCACGACGTGTTTTGTTATGATATCCAACAACTGTGTCAAGTATGGTTCAAATCGGTCCATAACCTGGGATCGTGACTTCTTCAGCCTCTAAAGGTCGCAATTATCATCCGATTTGCCTGAAATTTTGTACGACGGATCCATGTCATGACCATCAACGTACGTGTTTATTATGGTGTGAATCGGTCTATAGCCTGATACAGCTCCCATATAAATCGATCCTTTTTTATACCCTCCACCATAAGATGGGGGGCATACTAATTTCGTCATTCTGTTTGTAACTACTCGAAATATTCGTCTGAGACCCCATAAAGTATATATATTCTTGATCGTCGTGACATTTTATGTCGATCTAGCCATGTCCGTCCGTCTGTCCGTCCGTCCGTCCGTCCGTCCGTCCGTCCGTCTGTCTGTCGAAAGCACGCTAACTTCCGAAGGAGTAAAGCTAGCCGCTTGAAATTTTGCACAAATACTTCTTATTAGTGTAGGTCGGTTGGTATTGTAAATGGGCCATATCGGTCCATGTTTTGATATAGCTGCCATATAAACCGATCTTGGGTCTTGACTTCTTGAGCCACTAGAGTGCGCAATTCTTATCCGATTGGAATGAAATTTTGCATGACGTGTTTTGCTATGATATCCAACAACTGTGCCAAGTATGGTTCAAATCGGTCCATAACCTGATATAGCTGCCATATAAACCGATCTTGGGTCTTGACTTCTTGAGCCTCAAGCGTGCGCAATTCTTATCCGATCAGAATGAAATTTTGCACAACGTGTTTTGTTATGATATCCAACAACTGTGCCAAGTATGGTTCAAATCGGTCCATAACCTGATATAGCTGCCATATAAACCGATCTTGGGTCTTGACTTCTTGAGCCTCTAGAGTGCGCAATTCTTATCCGATTGGAATGAAATTTTGCACGACGTGTATTCTTATTATATCCAACAACAGTGCCAAGTATGGTTCAAATCGGTCCATAACCTGATATAGCTACCATATAAACCGATCTTGGGTCTTGACTTCTTGAGCCTCTAGAGTGCGCAATTCTTATCCGATTGGAATGGAATTTCGCACGACGTGTTTTGTTATGATACCCAACAACTGTGCCAAGTATGGTTCAAATCGGTCCATAACCTGATATAGCTACCATATAAACCGATCTTGGGTCTTGACTTCTTGACCCTCTAGAGGGCACAATTCTTATCCGATTTGAATGAATTTTTGCACGAAGTATTTCGTTATGATATCCAACAACTGTGCCAAGTATTGTTCAAATCGGTTCATAAACTGATATAGCTGTCATATAAACAGATCTGGGGATTTGATTTCTTGATCTTCTAGAGGGCGCAATTCCTATCCGATTTGGCTGAAATTTTGCATGACGTATTTTATTTTTACTTTCAACAACTGGGTCAAATAAGGTTCAAATCAGTTCATAACCTGATATAGCTGCCATATAAACCGATCTGGGATCTTGACTTCTTGACCCCTAGAGGTCGCAATTATTATCCGATATGCCTGAAATTTTGTACGATGGATCCTCTCATGACCATCAACAAACGTGTTTATTATGGTCTGAATCTGTCTATAGCCCGATACAGATCCCATATAAATCGTTCTCTCTATTTTACTTCGTGAGCCCCAATGGGCGCAATTCTTAAACGAATTGGCTGAAATGTTACACAGGCCTCCAACATATAATTTAATTGTGGTCCGAACCGGACCATATCTTGATATCGTTTTAATAGCAGAGTAACTCTTTTCTTATATCCTTTTTTGCCTAAGAAGAGATGCCGGGAAAAGAACTTGACAAATGCGATCCATGGTGGAGGGTATATAAGATTCGGCCCGGCCGAACTTAGCACGCTTTTACTTGTTTTTACTTCTTGAGCCCCCAAAGGCCGCAATTCTTATTCGAATTGGATGACATTTTACACAAGTCTCCAACATATAATTTAATTGTGGTCCAAAACGGACCATATCTTGATATCGCTCTAATAGCAGAGCAAATCTTTTCTTATATCCTTTTTTTGCCTAAGAAGAGATGCCGGTAAAAGAACTCGACAAATGCGATCCATGGTGGAGGGTATATAAGATTCGGCCCGGCTGAACTTAGCACTCTTTTACTTGTTATACAATATATAAGATTATGTAAAACTATTTTAGATTTTTCTTTTCATGTGCATTTGTTGCCTTATTATGAACAATTTTCATTTTTATTAGAATTCGTGTTAAATGCAAACATTCGCATTTTTGTGGGAAATATAATTTTATATACTCTTGGTTGGTTCCACTTGTACGGCAGTGGCGTGTTAAATAAAAATTTGTTACATTTAAAAAATTAAATTTTTTTATTGTATTGGGTGGAAATTGCTTATGTCTAAATAACCGATATATAAGTTTGATGTTTATCACGTTTTTCCTATTCGGGAACTGTTTTGCTTTGCATGAGTTTATGGAAGTAGGTCTGCTGGTAGCTAAAGGAAGCACATTTTTGGGAAATCATACCAATTGATTTTTTTATTAACTTCAATTGCATGACAATTTCAGTTAAGTAACGAAAATTACCGTTATATTTAAATAAATTTAATATAGTTATATATAAATAAATATGAGCTACTTTTGAAAATGCGAAATCGGATAAGACTTGCGTCCCAAGAGGCTTAAGAAGTCAATATCCCGGATCGGTTTATATGGCAGCTATATCAGGATATGTTCCGATTTGAACCGTATTGATAGCAATTCTTTTGCTAATAACAAAACAGTACGCAAAATTTCAGCCAAATCCGATAAGAATTGCGCCCTCTAGTGGCTCAAGAAGTCTAGATCTAAGATCGGTTTATAGGGCAGTTATATCAGGTTATGGACCGATTTGAACCATATTTGGCACAGTTATTGGAAGTCATAACGAACAACTTCATACAAAATTTCAGCCAAATCGAATGAGAATTGCGCCATCTAGTGGCTCCAAAAGTCAAGACCCAAGATCGGTTTATATGGCAGATATATCAGGTTGTGAACCGACTTAAAGCATACCTTGCACAGATGTTGGAAGTTACAACAAAACACTTCGGGCAAAATTTCAGTCAAATCGAATGAGAATTGCAACCTCTGAACCTTTGAACCATATTAAGCACAGTTGTTGGAAGTGATACCAAAATACTACGGAAAACTTCTGTCAAGTCGGATAAGAATTGCGCCCTCTATATTCTCAAAAAGTCAAGATCCATGATCGGTTTATATGGCAGCTGTATCCGGTTATGAACCGACTTGAACCATGCTTAGCACAGTTGTTGGAAGTGATACCAAAACACTACGGAAAATTTCAGTCAAATCGGATAAGCATTGGGCCCTCTAGATGCTCAAGAAATCAAGACCCAAGGTCGGTTTATATGGCAACTATATCGAAACATGAACCGATATGGCCCATTTACAATCCCAACGGACCCACACTAATAAGAAGTATTTGTACAAGATTTCAAGTGTCTAGCTTTTCTTCTTCGGAAGTTAGCGTGTTTTCGATAGACGGACCGACATGGCTAGATCGACTTAAAATATCATGATGATCGAGAATACACTTACTTTATGACTTTATGGCGGAGTGACCAAATTAGTATACCCCCCATCTTATGGTCAAATATAAATTAGAGAACACCAAGAGATATTTCGTGACAAAATATGTTAAATTGAAATGACTATACAATGAAAACAAATAAAAGCAAATAACAATGAAACACATAAATAAAAAATTTCCAAAATGTTTTCCTCATTCAAAACAGATTAAATAAAATTACTAACGAAAACCCCAACACCACGATTTGAAAATGAAATTACAGCCCATCAAATGGGAAAATTTGAAGGTAGGACGGTTATACGAGTTTCAATCTGCCAAGTTATCTTAATAAAGATAATCCAAATAAAATAATTTCGTTTCCTGTCGTTTCAATGTTTTCGTCAAGAATAAATGCAAAGATTTTTTCCATGAATAAATCTAAACCGATTTTTATGAAATTTTGCACACATATGAAAACGTCAAATAAAGCACCTCTTGCAAAATTTTGTAAAGATCGGATCAAAATTGTGGCTTTTCCACCCTTAAAAAGCCATATCGGCTATATGTTAATCTGGATCGATTTTTTTTCAAAATCAATAGCGTTTGTTCTTGGGCCAAAAAAGCGACATGTGCAAAATTTCATGACAATCGGACAACAAATTCGACCTGCACTTTGATTACAAAAATACAGACGGGCATGGCTAAATCGAATCAGAAAGTGATTCTAAGTCGATCGGTATACTTATCAATGGGTCTAGCTCTTCTCCTTCTTAGCGTTGCAAACAAATGCACAAATCTATAATACCCTGTACCACAGTGGTGGTGCAGGGTATAAATATGTCATTAGAGAACTAATTGTACCTCTGTAAAATTGAAATGGTTGGAGCTGAGGTCGTATCGATATCATGTACATTTTCAAGACCATAGGTGGTTTGGGATCCTCTTGGCAGGACCCTAAAGTTGGGAACCTCAGCATTTCTAAAAGTTGTTTGGACAGCCCAATCACCATTTTCAAAACTCTTTTTTTTTTGTGGATGGTGTTCAATATTTCCTACGTTGAGGTCTACTGTAACCATTTCAAATTTCAAGGAATTAACTCTATCCGTTCTTAAATGGCATATTTCTTACTAGTCTTATCGGTTCTATCCCACTGTGTGACGGCCGTCGATTTATAGTTGATCGAGAACTTTGGGCGGGCGTAGATGTGGGTTCGATTGGTGCAAGCGTGAGCCCTTTATCTCATTCAAGACCCCGTTGTTGGTGCTTTTGCTCAGAGCGGATGATTTCGGATCGGGAAATTTCAGTGGGATTTGATGGAAGGCGTAGGTTGTTGTCGAACGCCCATGGTAAGCAAATTGGCGGCTATCCCGGCTAATCTCGGGATCGTCTTATTCGGCGGGTTAGATAAAGAGTGTCAAAGTTAACCACTTTCCACTTCTCCAACACTCAAGGGGCTATAGCTTTTGATGTACTGAACCGATTTTGAACTCTGGAGAAAAAACATTGCGAAATCTAAATGCCACCCTGTGCCTTTAACGAGATATGAAAAGTTTAATCTTAAAATATCAACCTTTTTCATTGGTCTTCTTCAGTGTTTTCTTAATAACTCCGTCAAGTTTTATGACGGAAATTTCACACAAATTGGGCAAAATTCATTAAAAAAATGATATGAATGATAAACTAAAAATGGCATATATTTTCCTCCTCTACAAATGTTTAGAATATTTCTCACCGCTCAGATCAACAGAAAAAAAGTTGTAGGCTTATTTCCAATTCTGTTGCAGTTTGGTCCACTGTGCGACGTCTTATAGCTCCGTGGTTATTAAAGGCAGATGCTCTCCATACCTAAGATGTAACTTTACATTTGCGATTTCATGTATCGCTACTACAAAATCTATGGAGCAATGCGATTTCTAGTAACAAAGTGTATATGACAGTAAAAATCCAACCTTAAGAGCACTAACGGAAACAGATTGATTGAGACTTATCCCCGGCATTGGAAAAAATGCAAACAATGAAGTAAACACCTAATGCCACACCAACACTCAATGGTCTCCACATTCAATGGTCTGACATGTAAAAAAGGATTAAGATCGGGCGGGGCGAACTTTGGATACCCATCACCACGGATATATTTATTAGACACCTTTCGTCATAAAATGGAAAATGCATCATTTATGAAACTGTAGCAGCTATATCTAAATATCCGATCCCCACCATATTCAGAAAGGCTATGCAAGGATCCAACACAACTCATTGTACCAAATTCATCGGTTGAAAATGCAGCTTTTATGGGCCTAAGATCTTAAATCCGCAGATCGGTATATGGTAAGATATAATCCGATATAGCCAATCTTCGAAAAAAATCTGTGCAATGTTTCAGATCAATATCTCTTTTTTGAAGATTGTAGTGTGATTTCTACAAACAGACGGACAGCCGGAAGTACATGGCAAGATCGTCTTAGATTTTTATGACGATCATGAATATATATACTTTATAGGGTCGGTAATGGATATTTCGGTTTGTTGCAAAGGGCGACGAATGACAAAATCAATGTACCCCCATCCTTCGGTGGTGGATATAAAATGGTAAGTTTTGAGCTGAAACTTTGGCAAAGGCAGGTTTAGTTCGAAGATGTTCTCTATCGGGCTATATCATTAGGGCACATATAGACCATCGTCAAGATTCGATTGTCAACACACGTGAAATTTTTAAATTTTATAAGATTACTAGCTGACCCGGGCCCGCTCCGCTGCGCCTTCTTTTACTTTATATGGAACAAAAGTTTCCTTGGAATATTTATTTTCGACAATTAATGAACTTTTAGTGAAATACCATGCTACGAATATAGTATATCGGTTGACTAATTGTTTAACAATATAAGTGTCTTTGTCCGAATCCCATATGATCTTTATTGGTCTACGAATTTTAGTTTGGATGTAAGGTGTTCTCCATTCTTAAAATACTTTATTTCAGCCCGCTACTCTTATGATATCTTATTTAGGGGTGTTTTCGGGGGTGAGATGGTCCCCAGGCACTTGGCCTTGAAAAAATATCAGCATCATGCTCTTCTTTCAAAAACCATTTATTTAAACTCCATATTGCCATTGATTTAGAGGAGTTTACAAGATGTGGCGTCCTCCAAACACATGGCCCAAAATAGGTTATCAAATTCGTTTTCTAATCTTAAATACCACATATTAGCATGGTCGAAAAATGTTTACCCTTTGGGAAGTATTGGGGAAGGGAAGGGGTGATGCCCTAAATTTGGATATCAAATTCGTATTCTACTCGCAAATGCCTTTCATTTGAGTCCCATATTGCCATGGTCGGTAAATATATCCGATTTATGGGTGTTTTGGAGGTTGGGGTGGTCCCCCTAGCACTTCGTTCGACAATTGGGTATCTTATCCTAAATACCTTTCATTTGAGTCCCATATTGTCGTGAATGGTCTAAATATATGTTTGGTAGGTTTTAGGGTGGGACGGCCCCCCTAGGTACCCCATCCGAAATTTGGATACCAAAATTTTATTTTTAGGGTACTATATGAGAACAAACAAAATTTCGCTTAAATCTCACCACCCATCTCCGAGATCTGGCGTTTCTGAAAATTAGGGTAAGAGGGAGGGTCCGCCCGCCTTCAGATATCAAAAAATGTAGTACCCTATTTTCACCACGGGATCATAATGCACCATATGTGAAATTTTCAAGAAAATCGGTTCATCCGTTTTGGAGTCTATAAGGAACACACAAACATACAAACAAACAAACAAATCTACAAACAAACACAAATTGATTTTTATACCCTCCACCATAAGATGGGGGGTATACTAATATCGTCATTCTGTTTGTAACTACTCGAAATATTCGTCTGAGACCCCATAAAGTATATATATTCTTGATCGTCGCGACATTTTATGTCGATCTAGCCATGTCCGTCCGTCTGTCCGTCCGTCCGTCCGTCCGTCTGTCTGTCGAAAGCACGCTAACTTCCGAAGGAGTAAAGCTAACCGCTTGAAATTTTGCACAAATACTTCTTATTAGTGTAGGTCGGTTGGTATTGTAAATGGGCCATATCGGTCCATGTTTTGATATAGCTGCCATATAAACCGATCTTAGGTCTTGACTTCTTGAGCCTCTAGAGAGCGCAATTCTTATTCGATTGGAATAAAATTTTGCACGACGTGTTTTGTTATGATATCCAACAACTGTGCCAAGTATGGTTCAAATCGGTCCATAACCTGATATAGTTGCCATATAAACCGATCGTGGGTCTTGACTTCTTGAGCCTCTAGAGGTCGCAATTATTATCCGATTTGCCTGAAATTTTGTACTACGAATCCTCTCATGACCATCAACATACGTGTTTATTATGATCTGAATCGGTCTATAGCCCGATACAGCTCCCATATAAATCGGTCTCTCTATTTTACTTCTTGAGCCCCCAAAGGGCGCAATTCTTAATCGAATTGGTTGACATTTTACACAGGTCTCCAACATGTAATAATATAATAATAGCAGAGCAAATCTTTTCTTATATCCTTTTTAGCCTAAGAAGAGATGCCGGGAGAAGAACTCGGCAAATGCGATCCATGGTGGAGGGTATGTAAGATTCGGCCCGGCCGAACTTAGCACGCTTTTACTTGTTATATATAAGATTATTGCAAGAATGTATTCGACATAGAAATTTTTAAAAAATAATAAATTTGCGAGAATATCAAAATTATAAACTAAATTTCAATGTGTGTTGACTCACTTTTGATGCTCATAGTATATCCCGATTCAAAGTCTTCAGCCCATAAAACGTTCATCTTTTGCCTGATTTCACTAAAAAATTGACATTCTTGCAGAATATGGACTATATTCGGATACGGCTACCAATTGGATTGTTCTCCCTAATCAAATTAGACCCCTCGACATGCTTGCCGAATATGGTATACTTCTGAGAACCTAGAGATTGCAGTTTTTATCCGATGTGAATAAGTTTAAAGTTTCTGCTTTCAATATTAATCTCCAAAGGATTTGGGGAATCTTTTACACCCTGTACCATGGATAGTAATCCATGGTAGGTATTAAGCTGCACCATGGATTACATATTGATTATCCATGGTGTAGGGTGTAAAAGATTCGAACCTGCCGAATATATTCGAATAACTATAATACTTTTTAAACATTTGAAAGGTTTTAATGCATGTAATCGTCAAGGTTATTTTAGTACTTGCATATTTATTTGAATGGCCTTACCGGAAGTTATGGTGTGTATGAAAGTGCCACTTAAATAAAATGAAAGTATCACAGATAAGGACGACTATTTCAGTTCTTCTGTTCGACCTCGGTTTTCTTTCTATTTTGCAATGTTTTGATATTTAAGTTCTGAGCCCACAAACGGAGGATAAAACCAGTAAGGAAAGACAAAAGTCGGGCGGTGCCGACTATATAATACCCTACACCACCTAGTGCATGTAGTACTTTTTATATTTAGAACTTATCTCGAAATCTAGTCAGACTTTAATTTGGATACCAATTGAAATAGCAATTTAGAACCTTGTAAGATTTTCCTACCATAGGACAAACGATTTGGATTTCCACATCTTTAAAAGGCCATATCGGATATCGGCCATATCGGAGATTATATAGGAGTCATTTCGAAACCTGTGCCAATTTTAATGACACATACTATGGCGTCAAATAGAGATTGAAGTCCCAGTGTGTGTCATTAAGATGTAACCAAAATTGTGGTTTTTACTGCCATAAAAGTCCATATCGGATAAAATGTACACATTGGAGCTATATCTTAATTAGGACTGATTTTAATGAAATTTTGCACACGTATTGGAACGTCAAATTAAACGTCTCATGTAAAATTGGGCGAAAATTAAGGATTCTACAGTCTTAAAAGGCCACATCGGATGAATCATATAAATGGTGGCTATATCTAAATCTAAACCGATTTTTATGAAATTTTGCACACATATGAAGACGTCAAATAAAGCACCTCATGCAAATTTTTGTAAAGATCATTCCGAAATTGCCAAATCGGATGAAAGATATATTAATACGACCTGCACTTTGATTACAAGAATACATGGACTCACAGACGGAATCGAATCAGAAAGTGATTTTGAGTCGATCGGTATACTTATCAATGGGTCTAGCTCTTCTCCATCTTAGCGTTGCAAACAAATGAACAAATTGATAATACCCTGTACCACAGTGGTGGTGCAGGGTATAAAAATTGGGTATACGGCACTTTAGTTTTATGTAGCCTCCACACTGTATGCTTGGCCAATATCATTTTTAACTCCAACGTTGTCAGGATGCACCATATTTGATAAAAAAGGAAGTCGTACGAGCGTATCATCTTAGCGTTCACACGCCGACAAAATGATGTCCCTTGTATGGCCCTTTAAGCCTGCACAACGAACATTTTTGAAAAGTTTTATAACCAAAGACTAGAGTGGTTGATGTGTTGTGTGATCGAAAGTGGTTGATGTGTTGTGTGATCTTTGGCTTCCCTTTTCTATCGCAAAAATTTCTGATCATTAGGCTCGCTTCAAAAGAGGAACAAACGAAAAATTGTGCAATGCTCTTCGCCCGACCGGGACTCGATGCAAAAGATGCACAGATAACATGTGTATACCAATGAAGCCAGTTAGTCGTATAGAAAAACAAGTAAGAGCGTGCAAAGTTCGGCCGGGCCGAATCTTATATACCCTCCACCATGGATCGCATTTGTCGAGTTGAAAAAGAAGGAGGAATATTGAAAAATAACTGTTATGCTATTGGAGCTATTGGGTTGCCCAAATGGTAATTGTCGTTAATATAGTAGTAATATAGTCGGCGTTGACAAATTTTTTCAACGGCTTGTGACTCTGTAATTGCATTCTTTCTTCTGTCAGTTATCAGCTTAAACGCAATGAATTCGATCCGTTTTTAAAACGAATCATAACTGGAGATGAGAAATGATTGTTTACAACAACATTAGTCGAAAACGATCATGGTCCAAGCATGGTGTACCAGCTCAAACCACTTCAAAGGCTGATATCCATCAAAAGAAGGTTATGCTGTCTGTTTGGTGGGATTGTAAGGGTGTGGTATATTTTGAGCTGCTTCCAAGGAACCAAACGATTAATTCGGATGTTTACTGTCAACAATTGGACAAATTGAATACAGCCATCAAGGAGAAGCGACCAGAATTGGTCAATCGTAAAGGTGTCATATTCCACAAGGACAACCAACGCTAGACCGCACACATTTTTGGTCACTCGCCAAAAACTGAGTGAGCTTGGCTGGGAACTTTTGATGCATCCACCATATAGCCCTGACCTTGCACCATCAGACTACCATTTATTTCGATCTTTGCAGAACTCCTTAAATGGTAAAACTTTCGGCAATGATGAGGCTATAAAATCGCACTTGGTTCAGTTTTTTGCAGATAAAGACCAGAAGTTCTATGAGCGCGGAATACTAAATTTGCCAGGAAGATGGCAAAAGGTTATCGAACAAAATGGCAATAATATATTTGATTAAAGTTCATCATAAGTTTTATTAAAAATGCATTTACTTTCTTTTAAAAAATCCGCAATTACTTTTTAGGCAACCCAATATATCAAGTTATAGCCCGATTCGGACCATAAATGAATACCGAACATTGTAGGAGTCATTGTGTAATATTTCAGCTCATTCGGATAAGAATTGCGCCTTGTAGGGGCTCAAGAAGCAAAATCGGTAGATAGGTTTATATGGGAGCTGTATCAAGCTCGATCGATGATCGATTCAGACCATGTTAGACACGTATGTTGAAAGTCATGAGAGAAGCCGTTGTACAAAATTTCTGCCAAATCGGATGAGAATTGCGCTCTCTAGAGGGTCAAGAAGTCAAGATCCCAGATCGGTTTATATGGCAGCTATATCAGGTAATGTACCGATTTGGGCCATGCTTAGCACAGTTATTGAAAGTCATAAGACGGACGGACATGGCTAGATCGACTTAGAATGACATGTCGATCAAGAATGTATATACTTTATGGGGTCTAAGACGCATACTTCGAGGTGTTACGAACCGAATGACGAAATTAGTATACCCCCATCCTATGGTGGAGGGTATAATAAGTCTATGACTACAAAAAAACGCATGTGGTGAAAGGAATAGCTAGTTTGAAAGGTGTCAAATTTGTGTTAGTGTCGTGCTTACATCGTAGACATGTTTTCGAGGTATATTCGATTTAAGTACGACCTACCATGTATGGCTACTGAAGCCTCCGCACCTAATGTAATTGAAAAGTCTTCTAACCATAGACGAAGAGCGTCCCATAGTGGTTGGTGTGGTCTCTTGATTTCCTTTTCCACTGCAAAAATCTGCGATCATTAAGCTCATCTCGAAAGAGAAGCAAACGAAAAAAAAAAAAATTAAAGGGAAATAATTGTACTTTATATAAAAAATAATTTTCTCATCCTCGCATACTGACAATGAATGAAAGACTTCCTTGTTTTATCGGAAAACTAATAAAAGGCATGGTTTTATAATGATTGAATGAATGATCAGTCATAAAATTTTTGTTCATTACATTCATTGATGGTGGTCTAATCGTGCAGGTTTCGCCCCAAATTGTAATTAAGTTGGTTGCCTAAAAGTTGATGTGACTTCCGTATAAAAGGGTTTAATTAATTACCTCCTTCCTGGGGGTGCTGCTACATCAACGGCCACGAAAACGACAACGACATCGACAACAAAACCTAAAACCCTTAAGACGATGTTGAAATGTTACATTTCTCTTTTTATACCCTCCACCATAAGATGGGGGGTATACTAATTTCGTCATTCTGTTTGTAACTACTCGAAATATTCGTCTGAGACCCCATAAAGTATATATATTCTTGATCGTCGTGACATTTTATGTCGATCTAGCCATGTCCGTCCGTCTGTCCGTCCGTCCGTCCGTCCGTCCGTCCGTCCGTCTGTCTGTCGAAAGCACGCTAACTTCCGAAGGAGTAAAGCTAGCCGCTTGAAATTTTGCACAAATACTTCTTATTAGTGTAGGTCGGTTGGTATTGTAAATGGGCCATATCGGTCCATGTTTTGATATAGCTGCCATATAAACCGATCTTGGGTCTTGACGTCTTGAGCCACTAGAGTGCGCAATTCTTGTCCGATTGGAATGGAATTTCGCACGACGTGTTTTGTTATGATACCCAACAACTGTGCCAAGTATGGTTCAAATCGGTCCATAACCTGATATAGCTACCATATAAACCGATCTTGGGTCTTGACTTCGTGTCCCTCTAGAGGGCACAATTCTTATCCGATTTGAATGAATTTTTGCACGAAGTATTTCGTTATGATATCCAACAACTGTGCCAAGTATTGTTCAAATCGGTTCATAAACTGATATAGCTGTCATATAAACAGATCTGGGGATTTGATTTCTTGATCTTCTAGAGGGCGCAATTCCTATCCGATTTGGCTGAAATTTTGCATGACGTATTTTATTTTTACTTTCAACAACTGGGTCAAATAAGGTTCAAATCAGATCATAACCTGATATAGCTGCCATATAAACCGATCTGGGATCTTGACTTCTTGACCCCTAGAGGTCGCAATTATTATCCGATATGCCTGAAATTTTGTACGATGGATCCTCTCATGACCATCAACAAACGTGTTTATTATGGTCTGAATCTGTCTATAGCCCGATACAGATCCCATATAAATCGTTCTCTCTATTTTACTTCGTGAGCCCCAATGGGCGCAATTCTTAAACGAATTGGCTGAAATTTTACACAGGCCTCCAACATATAATTTAATTGTGGTCCGAACCGGACCATATCTTGATATCGTTTTAATAGCAGAGTAACTCTTTTCTTATATCCTTTTTTGCCTAAGAAGAGATGCCGGGAAAAGAACTTGACAAATGCGATCCATGGTGGAGGGTATATAAGATTCGGCCCGGCCGAACTTAGCACGCTTTTACTTGTTCTTATTCGATTCACCGTGGAGGTAGACTTCAATGAAATCTCATGCGGAAATAAAATTTGGTAGTTGGAAGAATACACACACATGGCCTCTTAATTCAATACAGATATTGTTGTTAATATCTAAAAGCCCTACGGTACACGAGCATTGCTTTCTTCCATGTCCGTTTGTATGCCTCCTTGGCTAAAATTGATTCACAAAATGTTCATAGCGGCCAAAAGAAAGGGGTTAATCATATTTTGATGACTTAATATGAGCCACAATCTGGTGTGTATGGGTGTGTGGGTATGTGGACTAGTTATGAATATTTTGTTTACCTCTAAATAACCATTAGCTCACGAAAATGTTTGGTTTAAGTCGTCTGGAATATTATAATCAAATTATTATGCCTTAATTAGCTTACCTTTCTTTTGTTTCACTTTGTGATGACCTGTAATATTTTGAGGGATGTGGCAAAGTCATGAATTATTAGTTGGATATAACATTTTGAAGAAGAAGAAATAATAAAGACTATAGGACCATAGGTAGGAGTTGGAACATTCAAATAAACTCGGACTTTGTTCATGAAAAATGTTTGTCCTTGAAACAATTTGTATGAAATAACAATAGTTTTAATATACCTCCTAGCAGACTTTCAAACAAATCAATAAAAGTATTAATGTATTACAATATATTATGAATAGCAGAGGGATTTCGAAATGATTTGAAACTTGATGAAGTAAGTTATAACTCTAACTGTAATTATACTCACCATCGAATTATCCATTTCCGACCCTATAATGTATATAAAAATTTTTGATCATCGTAAATATCTTAGACGATCTAGCCATGTCCGTCCGTCTGTCTGTTGAAAGCACGCTGCGGTCTTTAAAAATAGAGCTATTGAGCTGAAATTTTGCACAAATTCTTTTTTTGTCCAGGTTAAGTTCGAAGATGGGCTAAATCAGACTATATCTTGAAATAGCCCCCATATAGACCGATCCCCAGATTTGGGTCTTAGGCCAATAACAGTCATATTTATTATGCAATTTTGGTGAAATTTGGAACAGTGAGTTGTCTTAGGCCCCTCGACATCTTTCTTCAATTTGGCCCAGATCGGTCCAGATGTGGATATAGCTGCCATATAGACCGATCCGCCCATTTAGAGTATTAGGCCCATAAAAGCCACATTTATTATGCGATGTCGTCGATTTTTTGCACAGTGAGTTGCGTTAAGCCCCTCGACATAATTCTGCAATATAGCCTAGATCGGACCAGATTTGAATATAGCTGCCATATAGGATATATCGATTTAAGGTTTTGGGCCCATAAAAGGCGCATTTATTGTTCGATGTCGCCGAAATTTGATGTCGAATTGAGTTGTGTTAGGCCCTTCCACATTCTACTTCAATTTGGTCCAGGTCGGTACAGATTTGGAAACAGCTGCCATATAGGCCGATATCTCGATTTAAAGGCTTGGCCCCATAAAAGGCGCATTTATAATCCGATTTCACTGAAATTTGACTCAGTGAGTTATGTTAGGCTTTTCGACATCCGTTTTGTATATGATTTAGATCGGTTTATTTTTAGATATGGCTACTAAAAAGATCAATATTTTGTTATGCGGAATTGAACAATGACTAGTACTCATTAGTATTTGATCCAAATCGGAACATACTTGGATATAGCTGCAATGGACCTAAGGTATGCATTTTTCACTGGATTTTGACAAAAGGTGGTGGGTGTCGAAAATTCGGCTCGGCCGAAATTAGCGCCTTTTTACTTGTTAGCTGTGAGATGCTTTGATGGTTTCATTGTCACTGGAACACTCCACACCCTAGTGAATCGAAATTCAAGTTCAAACGGGCCGCGCCTTGACGTTTTCGTCCATTGTGATACCACATTAATAGGAGAAGGAAATACCATCTCGAAAGTTTTAAAAAGCGCAACAATTTGCGAATTTTCACATCCGCTTAATCCGACAAGCTCTCAAAGAAATGAGAACGTAAAGAGGTACTTCTTCGGGCAGCCAATGTCCAATACTCACACACAGCAGATGTTCTATAGCTTCTTCTTACCCAACGTCCTCACAACTTCTGCATCAGTCGTTACTTGTAACCTTACGTCTGTCAGCGCATGTCTTCCGATCTGACAATGACCTGTCATAACGTGCGCAATGACAAATTCCTCATCAAGTCTAGATAGATAAGGCCTGAAGATTTTGGTGTAATCACCTTAAATTTTATAAGGAGAAATTGCGATGATTTCCCATAGCCTCCCACTTTAAAAGTTATATTCACAGCTTTTGCGAGTTCGAAAGTTGAATATGCTTGAATAACTTGGAATCATTTGGTAGCGGCTTTACTTCTCGTATAGGAAAAATTCAACGTGTTTTTCTCAAATAAGGTATAAACTTGTTACCCGTAACTAGTTCGTCCACATATATAACTAAATGTTTATTATTAGCATTACAAACCCTAGAGCATAGAAGGAAAGTTTGTTCTGCCCTCTTGATCTTTGATTGAATTAATAATTCCAATCATTCTACAGAATTATTATCTCGTATCTCGTCGTATGTACCACCCAGATAGTCATAGTCCATTTACACACACTTTTTCTTATATAAATTCAATTAACATAAATTACAAAAAGAAATTCAAGCAACATATGGAATTCAGCAGAAATAAAATAACTTTAAATTATGTTCCACTATTAATTGAAATCTTATACTATGTTCACACCAAAGCTCTTTTGAGCAAACGACTCGTTTTCCTTTTATAATGCTCTTAAAACAACTCGTTTTTCTTTTACAATTTATAGAGCAAAACGATTCGTTTGCCACAAAAAAGAGTCATTCAAAGCTTGAGGGTCAAATTAATGCCTAAATTGTGCTAAATAAACACAGCCCTGAGTAATGTCAAAAAACTGAAATTAAATTTTTTCCAAAAAATAATTGTAAAATCAACAAAATTTTACAGATAAAGCTAGCAAAATTAATCTTAACAAGTAAAAGCGTGCTAAGTTCGGCCGGGCCGAATCTTATACACCCTCCACCATGGATCGCATTTGTCGAGTTCTTTTCCCGGCATCTCTTCTTAGGCAAAAAAAAGGATACAAGAAAAGATTTGCTCTGCTATTAGAGCGATATTAAGATATGGTCCGGTTTGGACCACAGTTAAATTATATTTATGTTGGAGACCTGTGTAAAATGTCAGCCAATTCGAATAAGAATTGCGCTCTTTGTGGGCTCAAGAAGTAAAATAGAGAGATCGATTTATATGGGAGCTGTATCGGGCTATAGACCGATTCTGACCATAATAAACACGTATGTTAATGGTCATGAGAGAATCCGTCGTGCAAAATTTCAGGCAAATCGGATAATAATTGCGACCTCTAGAGGCTCAAGAAGTCAAGTCCCCAGATCTGTTTATATGACAGCTATATGAGGTAATGAACCGATTTGAACCATATTTGGCACAGTTGTTGAATATCATAGCAAAATACTACGTGCCAAAATTCATTCAAATTGGATAAGAATTGTGCCCTCTAGAAGCTAAGAAGTCAAGACCCAAGATCGGTTTATATGACAGCTATATAAGGTTATGGACCGATTTGAACTATACTTGGCACAGTTGTTGGATATCATAACAAAACACGTCGTGCAAAATTTCATTCCAATCGGATAAGAATTGTGCACTCTAGAGGCTCAAGAAGTCAAGACCCCAGATCGGTTTATATGGCAGCTATATCAGGTTATGGACCGATTTGAACCATACTTGGCACAGTTGTTGGATATCATAACAAAACACTTCGTGCAAAATTTCATTCCAATCGGACAAGAATTGCGCACTCTAGAGCTCAAGAAGTCAAGACCCAAGACCGGTTTATATGGCAGCTATATAAGGTTATGAACCGATTTGAACCATACTTGGCACAGTTGTTGGATATCATAACAAAACTCGTCGTGCAAAATTTCATTCCAATCGGAAAAGAATTGCGCACTCTAGAGGCTCAAGAAGTCAAGACCCAAGATCGGTTTATGTGGCAGCTATATCAGGTTATAAACCGATTTGAACCATACTTGGCACAGTTGTTGGATATCATAACAAAACTCGTCGTGCAAAATTTTATCCCAATCGGATAAGAAATGCGCACTCTAGAGGCTTAAGAAGTCAAGACCCAAGATCGGTTTATATGGCAGCTATATCAAAACATGGACCGATATGGCCCATTTACAATACCAACCGACCTACACTAATAAGAAGTATTTGTGCAAAATTTCAAGCGGCTAGCTTTACTCCTTCGGAAGTTAGCGTGCTTTCGACAGACGGACAGACGGACGGACGGACAGACGGAAAGTGCATCATAACATATATGTTATAGCGTGAAAAAGTGTAATGTTCAAAACATCTCAACTAGTGTAAGTAGTTGAGATATTTTTCAAAACAACAAAAGCAAAACGAGTCAATTTTGACATGACATAAGTTTATTAATTAGTATATATTTTTAAAATCGTACGGCCTTATTCATAAAACTTAATGTAGATTTAATATATCTTTATAGAACTGTCAAATAAACCTATTTTAAGGCTTCATTAAGTTTTGTGAATACGGCCGATAGTTTGTAAGGAAATTGTATTCCAAAGAATATTCCAAAGAAACATATATAAATACAAGTAAATATGTTCTCCAGGTATTTAATGGCTAGCTGAAAAAATATTTATGCCAATCGTCGTTATGACATCATATCGTATTTGCAACGTTCTCCTCTAGTTACACACTACAGTGGTCAGGTCCTATCTCGATGTGCCCAGTCCTAGTTCTTTAGAGTACACCTCAAAGCTCATCTGCTCGTGTAGTTTGGAACCATCCGTATAGAAGTCTTTCTAACTTATATTACCAGGGATATCGTAGTTCCAATCGGTTCTATTGGCAATAATGGTACAGTGCATGCTATTAAAAAACGGTCTGTCTGGAACCTCAGGCATTGTATCCAGGATAATATATAACTGGTTGGAATTTACTGTAAATGTTGGATGGCACACGTGTATTTTACTTAGCTAAATTCAACCTAATCGACCAAAAACGAGAGTTTTAGGGCCACAAGAAGTCTAACGGAGATCGGTTTATATGATGACTGTATCTAATTGAGGTTAATTAAATCCATGGCTCTTTTTAAATGGGGGCTATATCTAATTATAGACTTATCTGGGCGTCATTAAATTTTAATCCCATATAATAATGCTTAATGGCCGTATTCCCAAAACTTAATTAATGTTTACTTGATAGATCTATAAAGGAAACCTCTTAACTAAACATACTTCAAAGCTATGTACATTAAGATTTATGAATTCCGGTGTAATGCTTCTAATCCGATATGGCCCATTTGCTATCCTTAACGACTTAAGCCTCTGGAAAATTGCATACTATCGAAATTTCGACAGACTGATGAACGGACCGATGCTATGTTGATGACTCAAAATGTCTAGAAGATCCAGAAGATATGTCCATGACATGTCAGACCAATATTTCGAGGCTACACACAGAAGAACTAGATTGGTATAGAGATTTGTGTATATTAAACCACCGCCAATATGCCAAACAAGTAAGGGCGTGCTTAGTTCGGCCGGGCCGAATCTTATATACCCTCTACCATGGATCGCATTTGCCGAGTTCTATGCGTATCTCTTTTTAGGCATACAAAGAATAATGAATAAGAACTGTTATGCTGTTGGAGCTACATCAAGTTATAGTCCGATTGGAACCATAAATGAATGCTGAACATAGTAGTCATTGTGTAATATTTCAGTTCATTCGGATAAGAATTGGGCTCAAGAAGCAAACTCGGGAAAAGGTATATGTGGGAGCTATTGATCGATTCAGACCATATTAGACACGTATGTAGAAGGTCATGAAAGAAGCCGTTGTACAAATTTTTTTTTTCTTTTTTCGGATGAGAATTGCACCCTCTAGAGGCTCAAGAAATCAACATCCCGGTTCGGTTTATATGGCAGCTATATCTGGTTATGTACCGATTTGAGTCATTCTTATCATAGTTGTTGGAAGTCATAACAAAACACCTCATGCGAAATAACAGCCAAATCGGATGAGAATTGCTCCTCCTATTGCCTCAAGAAGTTAAGATCCAAGATCGGTTTATATGACAGCTATACCAGATTATGAACCGATTTAAACCATACTAAACACAGTTGCTGGAAGTTATACCAAAACTCTTTGTGCAAAATTTCAGTCAAATCGGATGAGAATTGCGCACTCTAGAGGGTCAAGAAGTCAAGACCCAAGATCGGAACATGGACCGATTTGGCCCATTTACAATCCCAACCGACCTACACTAATAAGAAGTATTTGTGCAAAATTTCATGCGTCTAGCTTTACTCCTTCGAAAGTTAGATTGCGTTCGACCGACAGATAGATGTACATGGCTAGATCGAGTTAAAATGACATGACGGTTAAGAATATATATACTTTATATATTCGAGGTGTTACAAACAGAATGACGAAATTAGTATACCCCCATCCTATGGTGGAGGGTATAAAAATGCAAATTCCAAATCCTATTGAACTTCGATTTCAGTGATTTATTTCATTTACAATTAGTTCTATATACATTGATACCTAAAAAGTTTGTTTTAAGAATTCACCAAACTATTGGGTTGCCCAAAAAGTAATTACGGATTTTTTAAAAGAAAGTAAATGCATTTTTAATAAAACTTAGAATGAACTTTAATCAAATATACTTTTTTAACACTTTTTTTCTAAAGCAAGCTAAAAGTCACAGCTGATAACTGACAGAAGAAAGAATGCAATTACAGAGTCACAAGCTGTGAAAAAATTTGTCAACGCCGACTATATGAAAAATCCTCAATTACTTTTTGGGCAACCCAATATAAATGTGACGTTGCTTAATTCTTATGGCCGCCTTCGTCTTGTGTAGATAAAATTCCAAAAAAATTTAACAAGTAAAAAGGCGTTAAAGTCGGCCGGGCCGAACTTTGGATACCCTCCACCATAGATCGCATTTGTCGAGTTCTTTTTCCGGCATCTCTTCTTAGGCAAAACAAGTATGTTGATGGTCATAAGAGAATCCGTCGTACAAAATTTCAGGCAAATCGAATAATAATTGCGACCTCTAGAGGCTCAAGAAGTCAAGATCCCAGATTAGTTTATATCGCAGCTATATCAGGTTATGGACCGATTTGATCCTTATTTGACACAGTTGTTGAAAGTAGGAATAAAATACGTCAGCCAAATCGGATAGGAATTGCGCCATCTAGAAGCTCAAGGAGTCAAGATCCCAGATCTGTTTATATGACAGCTATATCAGGTTATGAACCGATTTGAACTATACTTGGCACAGTTGTTGGATATCATAACAAAATACTACGTGCAAAATTTCATTCCAATCGGATAAGAATTACGCACTCTAGAGGCTCAAGAAGTCAAGACCCAAGATCGGTTTATATGACAGCTTTATAAGGTTATGGACCAATTTGAACCATACTTAGCACAATTGTTGGATATCATAACAAAATACTTCGTGCAAAACTTCAGCCAAATCGGATAAGAACTACGCCCTGTAGAGGCGCAAGAAGTCAAGACCCAAGATCTATTTATATGACAGATATATCTGGTTATGGACCAATTTGAATCATACTTGGCACAGTTGTTGGAAATCATAACAAAACACGTAGTGCAAAATTTTATTCCAATCGGATAAGAATTGCGCACTCTAGAGGCTCAAGAAGTCAAGACCCAAGATCGGTTTATATGGGAGCTATATCAAAACATGGACCGATATGACCCATTTACAATACCAACCGACCTACACTAATAAGAAATATTTTTGCAAAATTTCAAGCGGTTAGCTTTACTCCTTTGGAAGTTAGCGTGCTTTCGACAGACAGGCGGACGGACGGACGGACATGGCTAGATCGACATAAAATGTCGCGACGATCAAGAATATATATACTTTATGGGGTCTCGGACGAATATTTCGAGTAGTTACAAACAGAATGACGAAATTAGTATACCCCCCATCTTATGGTGGAGGGTATAAAAATTGTTTCCAATTACCTCCGTAGCTCGGAGGTTAGCATTGCGCTGAACGCATGGGTTTGAATCATGGCTGAAACATCCAAAAATTATTCAGCGGTGGTTATCCCCTCCAAATACGAAAATTGAATCGATGGGGTATATTTGAGTTGAGAAAGAGATAAAATAATTTGTGATAATGTTTTTATGAAAATATCCATTTGTGTTATTTTTAATACAGTCAACAATATTTCCATCCAATATTGGTCTAAAAACTTTTTTCATTACAACTGGCAACTTATAATATATTGGTATCGTTAATAATGCTAATGACTTTATCTTATAAAATTAATCTCTGCCAAATGCATCAAATTCGGTGCGGGTATGTAGTTGCATTAATGCACCTAAAGCTGCCCGCAAACATGATGGAGAGGCTGTTGGTTTTGTCGCTCGCTGTCGTTGGTGTAAATATTTCAGGTTGTTTGATTAATTTTAATTAACAGTCCATAATTCTGACATTATCTGCTTAAGCAAATTGAAGTTACCAATTGATTTTATCGTTTGCATAAACGCACATTAGCACCGTAACACTTTGAGACTTATGCCCAAAGCTCTGGGCACAAAAGTGGCCCGGTTGTCGGTTGCATAGAGCGCTGCGTAACTGGTCCCATTTTAAAGCTGTTTCGAGCATTTCTTTTCACTCATCTGTGAATTATGCCATTGACATGAGCAGGATTGAAAGACACAAACGAAATGCCATCGTTTATAAATTGGCGATTTCAGGCAAGGAGGAACAAAAAGATGTCACTTCATCTGCAACGTGCCTCGTATGGACTTTGCTTAGCAAATTAAATTTTAAAATTATAATAAATATTGCAGTAAAACGTGTTGTCCATATTCATTAAAAATATTCATTTGAAATTTAGGCATTTATGTGAATAAAAACTTGTTCATAAACACCAAAGCGAACGTGACAGATTTTTATTGCGAATTTTAAATACGGTTGAAAATATTTTTACAGTGAGTCAATTAAGTATTTTGCCTCTTTAAGAAATAAAAAAAAAAAAAAAAAATAATAATATAAATATTTATGATTATAACAATCAAGTTAAAGAAAATAATGGGAATACTTTTCGCTGGCATGTTAGGATCAATTTTCTGTCAGAACCACTGCGAATAACTTATTCGATATACAGATAAACAGGCAATATACGATACTGTAAGTAGAAATCATATATATAAAATGAATGCTATATCTCGATCTGAACTGATTTCTATGAAACTGCAAACAAACTCGACGAATGACAGATGCTTACAAAGTGAGGGTTGTGAACATTCTAACAATATGTGGCCCAATCTAGCCTTGAAGAGGTCTACCAATTTGAGGCTGCTATATCTTAATCCGAACCGATTTCTTTCAGTTTGAATAGGCTTTTGTAGAACAAAATATTGGTCTTTTTGGTAGCTATATCCAAATATAGAGCGAACTGAACCGTATACGACGCGGATGTCGAAAAGCCTAACATAAGCCACTGTGTCAAATTTCCGCGAAATCGGATTATAAATGCGTCTTTTATGGGGCCATGACTTTAAGTCCAGAAATCGATCTGGGTCCAATTAAAGTATATTTATTCTTGGTCGTAGCGACATTTTATGTCGATCTAGCCATGTCCGTCCGTCCGTCCGTCTGTCCGTCCGTCTGTCCGTCCGTCTGTCTATCGAAAGCATGCTAACTTCCGAAGGAGTAAAGCTAGCCACTTGAAATTTTGCACAAATACTTCTTATTAGTGTAGGTCGGTTGGTATTGTAAATGGGCCATATGGGTCCATGTTTCGATATAGCTGCCATATAAATCGAACCCGAGTCTTGACTTCTTAAGCCTCTAGAGGGCACAATTCTTATCCGATTTGAATTAAATTTTGCATGTGGTATTTTGTAACAATTGGGCTTAGCATGGTTTAGATCGGTTTTTAGCCTGATACAGCTTCCGGATATCGGATCATGACTTCTTGAGCTTATAGAGGGCGCAATTCTTTTCCGATTTGGCTGAAATTTCGCATGAAGTGTTTGTACAACCATTTTATTATGAGTTCCATAACCTAATGAAGCTCCCTTATAAACTTGAACCTCTAGAGGGAGCAATTCTGATCCGTTTTGGCTGTAATTTTTTAAAAGGAATTCTCCCATGACCATCAAAAAACATTTAAAATAAGTTCTGAATTGGTCTATAACCTGATATAGCAAACATATAAACCGATCTCCCGATTTGACTTCAAGGACGTAGCTTTACTTCTTTGAATGTTTGCCTGCTTTCAACAGACAACTGACAATGCCAATACTTTATTGGGTCTCAGATCATTACTTCGATAAGTTAAAAACGGAGTGACGATGTAAGTATACCCCCATCCTATGGTGGAGAATATAAAATTTACAGTTGAACCTCGACTATCTGGTTCGCTCGGACCGAGCTTAGCACGGAAATTCGAAAACACGGTTGATACGTGTTCTTTTCTTAAATTTCATTGTTTTTGTATTTTTATTGATTTCTGTATGGTATTACAGAGTTGCTATTATTTTTTTAAAATTGGTATATAGAAAGCATTTTAAAATACATATAGATAAATATTTAAGTACTTATGCAACGTTGTTTGATTTTGAGCGTGTAGACTTTGTTTGAGCAGATTAATTTGTATGCATGCCTTTATTGCTTGAGATTATGTGGGGGTTTCTGCGTCGTTTGAGTTTCCTTCGTCTTGTTCTTCGGAATCCCCATCAGTTTCGAATTCCTCGCTTTGGATAGCTTTATTTATAATGACATCAGATACAACATCACAGGATTTGACATCATCATCCTGGTGGTATTGAAATATTGGATTGTATTGTATAATAGCAGCATAATTCTTATTTCCGTTATCTTGGAGCAGGTTGTTGCAAACATAATGCAAAGAAAAATTCACAAAGCTGTCGTTATATTCAAAGACTTGGCGAAATTATGTCTGCTATCTCGAGTCGAACTTTTTTGATGATAAATTTAGGTTATTTGAAGCTCCTTGATCCAAAGGCTGAGATAAGCATGTGCATTTCGGTGGAAAAAATGTTAATAGAAGCAAAGCACTATGCTCTGCTTATCGAAGCCAATGATTTGTAGATGTTGTCGACTGACGTTTTTCAAACCATATATAGATTCTAGAGGTACATTTTAAAACTATTTCCTTTTGTTTATCAAAAAGCGTCAAATTTGTTTGCCTAAGCCATGAAAAAAGTAGCAGTAACATTTCTTCCCTTAGATCAAGAGAAAATCCGAAGATTTCAATAACAAAAATTAATCACTCGAAAACGTTTGGCTTCAGACAGCAATGCAGCTGTTATATATTGAGACAATTAAACACCACAAGTTAAACTTAATGTTTGAAACAACCTGCTGTTCCAAGATAATGAAAACGAGAATTATACTGCTGTTCTACAATCATTGTAATTGTTAGGTTAGGTATTAGTGGCAGTCATCAGGCTCTAGTTCCTAACGTGGAACCTTCTAGATCGCTTTTAAAAGCCCAATATCCGACAAGTTTTCAAAGAAATGAGAACCTAAAGTAGAATTCCTTCTGACTCGACACACATAAAGCAGATGTTCTATAGTCTCTTCTTCCTCGATGTCCCTTCAGCTTCTGCAAAAGTTGTTACTGGCAACCTTCAGTCTGTCAGCATGTTTTCCGATCAGACAGTGACCTTGCATGAAAGACACAATAACTGAGACGTTTTAGATTTGTTATCGTTGTCTAGACGAGGCCACTTAATTTTGGATATGTTGTAATAACGCCTGGATGTTCAATTAATGACCTCTCAAAGTAGATGGATGACGATGTTGATATCATATCCTGTACTATTGTATATGATAATACATATGACTATCTTAAGCGAAGAATTCAAGACAGATGGGAATTCCGAAGAATCAGACGAAGGAATCTCAAATGAGCCAGAAATCCCCATTTAGTGTTCTATTGGAATTTCTTCAAAACAGAAATAGTCCAGAAATTTCAGAGACAATGCAAATAGGTACACCACATACAAACAAACAAAAAAAAGGCAAGGGATACACGCGCAGAAACAAACAACATTGCATAAAAAGCTATCTACAGTACGAGAAATAAATATAGGTTCTCTCAAAAACATAAAGAAAACAGTAAAAATGTTCTTAAATACTATTAAATTTTTTAATTATTTATAGGTGCTTTAGTTACTTACAAAGCCTAAATCTTAAATATTTAGGTTTTTTTTAATAAACAATCTTATACAGAACAAGTAAAACCGTGCTAAGTTCGGCCTGGGCGAATCTTGAGAACCCACCACCATGGATTCTGCCAAAAATTTATACCAAATAAATCAAGTTGTAGGGCATAATTTTATTCTACATACCAAACTTCTATCAAACAAGCAAAAATTAATGCTTCTAGGAGCCGAACAAGAATGATCAAGAGACCGGTTTACATGGGAGCTATATCAGGTTATAACCCGCTTCGGACAGTACTTGGCACAGTTGTTGAAAGTCTTAATGGAACACCACATTCAAAATTTTAGCCAAATCGGACAAAAATTGCGGCTTGTAAGGCTTTAGAAGTCAAATTGGGAGATCGGTTTATATGGGAGCTATATCAGGTTATAGACCGATTTGGCCGCACTTGGCTCAGTTGTTAAAAGTCATAACAGAGCACCGCATGCAAAATTTCAGCCAAATCGAACAAAAATTGCGGCTTGTTAGGCTCTAGAAGTCAAATTGGGAGATCGGTTTATATGGATTTATATCGGGTTATAGACTGATTTTTGCCGTACTTGTCACAGTCGTTGGAAGTCATAACAAAACACAACATGCAAAGTTTCAGTCAAATCGGACAAAAATTGCGGCTTGTAATGGCTCAGGAAATCAAATCGGGCGATCGGTTTATATGGGAGCTATACCAGGTTATTGACCGTACTTGGCACAGTTGTTGAAAATCACAACAGAACAGAAAAATTTCGGCCAGGTCGGACAAAAATTGCGGCTTCCAGGGGCTCAAGAAATCAAATCGTGAGATCAGTTTATATGGTAGCTACATCAGGTTATAGACCGATTTGAATCGTAGTTGACACAGTTATTGGAAGTCATAACGGATCATTACATGCAAAATTTCAGCCAAATCGGATGAAAATTGCGGCTTGCAGGGGCTGAAGAAGCCAAATCGGAAAGTCGGTTTATACGGGAACTTCATGCGGTCTTAGACGAATATTTCGAGGTGATACGAGCAGAATGATTAGTTTAGTATATCCCCATCCTATGGTGGTGGGTATAAAAATGAATTTGTGTTTGTTTGCTTGTTTGTTTGTTCCGTATAGACTCATAAATGGTTGAAACGATTGCCTTGAAATTTTCAAATTGGTGAAATCGGACAATAAATGCACCTTTTCTGGGCCCAAGATCTTAAATGGAGGGACCGGTTTATATAGCAGCTATATCGAAATCTAGACCGATCTGTGCCAAATGGATGAATGATGTCGAGGGGCCTAACATAACTTACTGGTGTCAAATTTCGGCGAAATCCTTAAATTGACAGATCGGTCTATATGGCAGATATATCCAAATCTGGACCGATCTCAACCAAATTGCAGAAGGATGTCAGGGAGTTCTAATGCAACTCACTGTCCCAAATTTCAGCGACATCGGACAATAAATGCGCCTTTTATGGGCCCAAAACCATAATTCGAGAGATCGGTCTATATGACAGCTATATCCAAACCTGGACCGATCTGGGCTAAATAGAAGAAGAATGTGGAAGGGCCTAACACAACTCACTGTCTCTAATTTCGGTGAAATCGGACAATAAATGCGCCTTTTATTGGGCACAAAACCTTAAACCGAGTGATCAGTCTATATTGGGCTATATTAAGATATAGTCCGATATAGCCCATCTTTGTAATTAACCTGCCTATGAATAACAAGTAAAAGCGTGCTAAGTTCGGCCGGGCCGAATCTTATATACCCTCCACCATGGATCGCATTTGTCAAGTTCTTTTCCCGGCATCTCTTCTTAGGCAAAAAAGGATATAAGAAAAGAGTTACTCTGCTATTAAAACGATATCAAGATATGGTCCGGTTCGGACCACAATTAAATTATATGTTGGAGGCCTGTGTAAAATTTCAGCCAATTCGTTTAAGAATTGCTCCCATTGGGGCTCACGAAGTAAAATAGAGAGAACGATTTATATGGGATCTGTATCGGGCTATAGACAGATTCAGACCATAATAAACACGTTTGTTGATGGTCATGAGAGGATCCATCGTACAAAATTTCAGGCATATCGGATAATAATTGCGACCTCTAGGGGTCAAGAAGTCAAGATCCCAGATCGGTTTATATGGCAGCTATATCAGGTTATGAACTGATTTGAACCTTATTTGACCCAGTTGTTGAAAGTAAAAATAAAATACGTCATGCAAAATTTCAGCCAAATCGGATAGGAATTGCGCCCTCTAGAAGATCAAGAAATCAAATCCCCAGATCTGTTTATATGACAGCTATATCAGTTTATGAACCGATTTGAACAATACTTGGCACAGTTGTTGGATATCATAACGAAATACTTCGTGCAAAAATTCATTCAAATCGGATAAGAATTGTGCCCTCTAGAGGGTCAAGAAGTCAAGACCCAAGATCGGTTTATATGGTAGCTATATCAGGTTATGGACCGATTTGAAACATACTTGACACAGTTGTTGGGTATCATAACAAAACACGTCGTGCGAAATTCCATTCCAATCGGATAAGAATTGCGCACTCTAGAGGCTCAAGAAGTCAAGACCCAAGATCGGTTTATATGGTAGCTATATCAGGTTATGGACCGATTTGAACCATACTTGGCACTGTTGTTGGATATAATAAGAATACACGTCGTGCAAAATTTCATTCCAATCGGATAAGAATTGCGCACTCTAGAGGCTCAAGAAGTCAAGACCCAAGATCGGTTTATATGGCAGCTATATCAGGTTATGGACCGATTTGAACCATACTTGGCACAGTTGTTGGATATCATAACAAAACACGTTGTGCAAAATTTCATTCTGATCGGATAAGAATTGCGCACGCTTGAGGCTCAAGAAGTCAAGATCCAAGATCGGTTTATATGGCAGCTATATCAGGTTATGGACCGATTTGAACCATACTTGGCACAGTTGTTGGATATCATAGCAAAACACGTCATGCAAAATTTCATTCTAATCGGACAAGAATTGCGCACTCTAGTGGCTCAAGAAGTCAAGACCCAAGATCGGTTTATATGGCAGCTATATCAAAACATGGACCGATATGGCCCATTTACAATACCTACAATACCGACCTACACTAATAAGAAGTATTTGTGCAAAATTTCAAGCGGCTAGCTTTACTCCTTCGGAAGTTAGCGTGCTTTCGACAGACAGACGGACGGACGGACGGACGGACGGACAGACGGACGGACGGACGGACATGGCTAGATCGACATAAAATGTCACGACGATCAAGAATATATATACTTTATGGGGTCTCAGACGAATATTTCGAGTAGTTACAAACAGAATGACGAAATTAGTATACCCCCCATCTTATGGTGGAGGGTATAAAAAAAGAATCTGTGCAAAGTTTCTGCTCAATATCTCAATTTTTATTTCCACCACGATGTGTTCCACGTTTGCAACACATCGAAATATCAATTTCCGACCATACAAAGTATATATATTTCGGATCGTCGTAAAATTCTAAGACGATTTAACGATGTCCGTGTGTCTGTCCGTCCGTCTGTTGTAATCACTCTAGAGCCTTCAAAAATTGAGATGTTGACCCGAAATTTGGCAAAGATACGTCTTCTTGATGCACGCTGGTTAAGTTCTTGAATAGACCTAATAGGACTATATTTGGATATAGCTGCTATATAGACCGATTTTCCGATAAAGGGTCTAATGCCTTTATTTTTCATCCGATTTTGCTGAAAAACAGTGAGTAGTTTAAGGTTTCCCGACAACTGACCTAAATATGGTTCAGATCGGACTATATTTAGTTATAGATCGATCTCCCGATAAAGAGTCTGCAGACCATAAAAGTTTTATTTATGGCCCGATTTCGTTGAAATTTGCAACAGTGGGTTCAAGCTTCCCGAGATCTGACCTAAATATGGATTAGATCGGTCCATTTTAGATATAGCTGCCATATAGACCGATCTCCCAAATGCCATGAAAGCTTTAATTATTACCCGATTTCGCTGAAATTTTAAAGTGAGTGAGTAGGTTAAGACCTTCCAACATCCGACCTAAATTTGGTTTTGATTGGACTATATTTCTATATAATATGTAATGATCAAATTGGGGGCTGCCCCAACCCCAGAACCCCCTAAAATAGGTTTATTGGGCGATCATGACAATATGGGATTCAAATGAAAGATTTTCCTGAGCAGATTACGAATATGGTTAGGAGGAAGGAATAGGCTTCATAATTTGTTAATATCTGAAGTAGGGCTGCGGGGGAGGGTCCCCCAATATGGGTATCAAATGAAAGGTATTGAGGAGTAGAATACGAATAAGGAATTAAAAATTGGGTCTAAGGAAGTCGCTCTAATCCCAAAACTCCCCAATCATGTGGAGCTCAAATGATCGGTGTTCGGGAGTAGACTATAAATCTGGCACGCAAAACCAGGTCGAAGTATAGATGGTCACCACACTGACCCCGTTCCCCCACGCATTTTGATGATAATAAAATGCAATCATTTACAAGCGTTGTTCGTTTCTAAGACGATTCATGGTTAAATTATAGACCAAACCGAAGATGTTTGACAGTGAAGCAAATCACCAAACGTGCGTGAGCTGTTTAAATAAGTGTTGCCAAAAAGATAATAGCTAAGAAATCATCCTTTAAATGCAAGTCAAGACTTGTACTTATGTTATAGGGCTTCAAAATGATATTAGAAATATTTGCTTGTATGGAAATCGTTAACCTTTTTTGGCCATGAATTGTTATATTCCACTAAAATTCCACCATGACAAAAAATAACATAGTTATTGAGTTCGAAATTTAGTCTACGAACACTGGGCTTTACATTTTGTTATTTCGTTGGAGATCAGACACATAACATAACACCAACAGTACAAAGGTACGCATAATGAGTTGCCCAAAAGAAGTATAACTTAAATATAGAAGGCAATAGATATAAAATCATCTTCAAGGGTTTAATGTTCTTCATAGTTAATTTTCTTGTTGCATTTAATTTTAAACAGCAAATTGTATAACATTTTTTTCATCTTTGGGAAAAATCGATTTTATTAAAAAAGTTCACACGTTCTACCCCCAAAGGAATTAACTAAAATGTGACTGAAAAGCACTGAAAACACTTAACACTTTATATTTGAGATATCTGATAATGAAATCTAAAGCATAAAATCATAATCCTTTAAAAAAGAATCAACCAGGACCAAATGGTCTGACAAAATATTCAATCTGGTTTGTTATAGTTGTTGTGTTGTTTTTTTCTTTGTCTCGCAGGATGCAATATTTAGAAATGCATTATGAATGAACTGCATCACAAGCAAAGAGGAACGACATGATGTTACGTAGAGTCCCAAAGATTAAGATAAGAATTGCAAAAACTAAAATGACCGCAAACGAAATGCATTTGCTGCGATGCCTTTGCCAAAGTTATCAACTGATTGCATCGTGTTCGTTATTAGCTGCTGTTTTATTCTTCTCTCAAATGACGTTTTGGTTTCGCTACTAAATGTCAGCGGTAATGTGACAAATTTTCTTAAAAGGACACTTAATCCCTTAAGCAGCTTACGTCATATTTTTCTTACAGTTTTTCTTTTAAGCACATACTATCGTTTGTGCCTTTTGTACGATGTTATTTTTTCGTTATAAAATAACTGGTGATTTGTGTTTAAAAAAAATATTCTAAAAGAGCCGATCATTGAAAGTCACCTCAACATCTTTCAGTGCAGACACGATATTTAATATTTGAGACACATTTTAGAGTTTTTGTATACAGGCCAGTGTAGTATGGGTTGTATACCAACCTTGTTTTATTTTTGTAAATCCTCGAAATATCGATCTACTGCTTTATAAACTTGAAATTTAGTACAAGTTGTTCTTTAGGACTGCAATTTTGCTATATCGGTTCATATTTATATATGGTTCCGATACTTAAGAGTAATCCTCCGGTTTTAATTTTTAATGCTCTGGTGGTCCCAATTTTCATATCCAGCACCATAGGATCCAAATATATTCCAAACATACAAAGCACGAGTATATCAATGTTTGCTGGTCATAAAGTTCCAAGACGAATTATCGACTACCGTGTGTCTGTTCATTCATCAGCTCTAATCATTTCTAAATACTTTAAAAATCGAGATACTTGTGCTTTTTTTTTTTTGCTTTCTAAAATCTTTTCATGATTCGAATTCGTGATTTTGCTTCAGATATGAAAAAACCGCCAGGACTAACACAACATTATTTCACTTTTTGTCGTTTCCGTGTATTCGTTAAGAGTGTAGAATAAAACCATGGCTATCGAGGGGCCAAATACTGCTAAAAAGGGTCCCACTTTAAATATCAGAGTAAGGGCGTAAGTGTATTGAGAAATCATGCAACTCACCGTAGCGGCGAAACTGATTAATAAAAGAGCATTTCTGGACTTAAACACTTAAATCGGGAAATCGATTTAGCCAAACTCGTCACGGCTGTTCATTAAAGTCGGGGTAAAAACACGAATTTATAAACTCTTCAAGATTTTTTATCGGGAGATCGGTATAAGGAGAGCAAGATATAGGCCGTCTTTGAACTTAAGGCTCTAGAGTTATTTAAAAAACAGACAGTCCGATATGTCTTGATCCTTTATGAATAACGACGATCTAGTACTTTGAAGCGTCGAAATTATAGGGTCTTTCAATACGAGCGCCACAAATTTTTTTTTAAATCATTGAGGTCGTCTCGACAGAGAAACAAATAAAAATTGTAAAATTAAATGATCTGCGCCCAAACAGACAAAAAGGCTTGAAAAATGGGTTTGGATATCGAAGAAATTCTTTATTCCTCTGAAGGAACTTTCGATGCCATTATGTATGGAATTCGATTTTTTTTTGCATGACCACCACGGGCAATAGTCTAACGACGTGAAATCGCACGACCGAAGCGTCGAATCGACTGACCGTTTTGTGAGATAACATTTCTCCAAACTTGGCTTCCATTAAATTGACTGTGACATTCGCTGTCCGGCTTGTGGCGCCGTCCTGTTGAACCGATTGTTCTCCAAATCCATATCATCTAATTGAAGCCAAAAATAGTGTGTTATGATTGAACGAAAGCGACTCCCAGCACTTTCCAATGACGCCGCCGGCCCATAAACCGTACCAAACTGCAATTTTTTCGGGATGCAATGATGAGTCATGGAGTACGTGTAGGTTGCTGTCTGGCCAATATTGGATATTTTGTTTATTGACGAAGCCATTCCGACAGAAATGAGCTTCATCGTAGCTCTCTCAACTTCGGGGCCATTGACTCCGAATTTCGGTATTATATTTTAATAATTTCGGCTAGTTGTTGGCTCTTGTATCTTTCTATCATTAAACGGTTTACTGAAGAGAAATGTCAAAAGAGCGTCCCTGTTTAGAAACCTTTTGTATAACTTGATGTGTTCCAAATGCAATGACAAAATGGCCAACTCTTCGGTGGCAAGGATAAAAACATATAATGCATATTTGGCTTGTGGAACATTAGTTAGTTTTTGATCGGATTTTTTAAGACTTTTCTTAAATTTTGGTAGGAAATAATTTTCTTGAGTGGCAGCACTGCTCAACATCATATTCAGTTATCGATATGCAGCATAAGTTTCCGAACAGGCAAAATAGGACTACATTTGGATATACCTGCCATATTGGAGATCACCCGATTTAGGGTCTTGGATTTATAAAAGATCTCTTCAGATTATAAGCCGATTGCACTGAAATTTGGTATAGTGAGATGCGTTAGGCTTTGACAATGTTACCGAATATGGTCCATATATAGATATATGTAGCTGCCATTTGAATGTTCTTCCAATATATGTTTTAAAAGCGCATTTATTAGAGCGATAATTACCTGATATCGCTGAAATTTCGGCACTATTTTTATGCCCTCCTCCATAGGATGGAGGGTATACTAAATAATTTCGTCATTCTGTTTGTAACTACTCGAAATATTCGTCTGAGACCCCATAAAGTATATATATTCGTGATAGTCGCGACATTTTATGTCGATCTAGCCATGTCCGTCTGTTTGTCGAAAGCACGCTAACTTCCGAAGGAGTAAAGCTAGCCGCTTGACATTTAACACAAATATTTCTTATTAGTGTAGGTCGGTTGGTATTGTAAATGGGCCATATCGGTCCATGTTTTGATATAGCTGCCATATAAACCGATCTTGGGTCTTGACTTCTTGAGCCTCTAGAGGGCGCAATTCTTATCCGATTAGAATGAATTTTTGCACAAAGTATTTTGTTATGATATCCAACTGGTTCATAACCTGATATAGCTACCATATAAACCGATCGGGGATCTTGACTTCTTGAGCTTCTAGAGGTCGCAAATATTATCCGATTTGCCTGAAATCAACATCAACATACGTGTTTATTATGGTCTGAATCGGTCTATATCCTGATACAGCTCCCATATAAATCGATCTCTTTATTTTACTTCTTGAGCCCCCAAAGGGCGCAATTCTTATTCGAATTGGCTGACATTTTACACAGGTCTCCAACATATAATTTAATTGTGGTCCAAACCGGACCAATCTTGATATCACTCTAATAGCAGAGCAAATCTTTTCTTATATCCTTGTTTGCCTAAGAAGAGATGCCGGGAAAAGAACTCGACAAATGCGATCCATGGCGGAGGGTATATAAGATTCGGCAGGGCCGAACTTAGCACGCTTTTACTTGTTCAATTTAGCCCCCATCAGCGTTATTTGGATTTAGCTCCTAGATAGACCTATCTATAATTTATGTACATAACGGGCTCAAGTACATCCCGATTTGGAATAGTGGATATAAGGCTCCTCAAGAGTATGTCGTTTCAGACAACTCGACATTCCTGCCCAATATAGACATATTTGGCTGTATCTGCCATATAGATTTCCCTCTTTTAGGTCTTAGATCCATAAAATCCCTATTAATTACCAAATATTGAAACATTTTGGCACAGTGAGTAGTTTGGCTCCGCTTGACCTCCTGACTATATCAAACCATCTAATGTTCGACCCAGCCAAATTTTATAAATAAAACACGTCACATTAAATTTTGTAAAGATCGATTATAAATTGTGGCTTCTACGGCCCTAAAAGGCTATATAGAATGAAATATATACAAATATCTGAGCTATATCTAAATCTGGACCGATTTCCTGAAATTTTTCATACGTATTGCGATATTAAAATTTTGAAATGATAGGAACGAAATTGTTGCATCTACAGCCCTAATAGACCATATCGGATAAATGATATATTGTATGTAAATTTTAACCGATTTTGATGAAATTTTCCACACATATAGGGACGTCAAATAAAACACCCCATGCTAAGTTATGTAAAGAGCGGAACAAAATTGTGGCTACTACGGTCATATCGGACGAAACATATATGTGAGGGCTTTATGTTTAAAAAAAAATCTTAAAATCTTTATTTGAATATATTGTACGGTCCATACAATTAAATGTTTGAGGAATATTTCATGCAAATGATGACCGTGACTGCGCCTCAAATCCGCTTAGTCCAATTTTGGCAAACTCTTTCCAGCATTACAGCCGGTATCTCAAGCTTAAATGTTATCTTCCAATGCGTCAATTGAAGCTTGATTGTCTGTATAGATATGAGCTTTAATATAGTCCCACACAAAATAGTCTAAAGGCGTTAAATCGCACGATCTAGGCGGCCAATTGACCGGCCCCGAACGTGAAATAAAATGTTCACCGAACTCGCCTCTCAATAAGTCCATTGTTACGCGTGCTGTGTGTCATGCAAGTCAAGCTCTTGCATTTTGGGCAACGGTAGCGCTCACCATTAACAGTTACCTTACGATTCGCATCATCTTTGAAGAAGTACGGTCCAACGATGCCACCAGCCTAAAAACCGCACCAAACTATTATTATTATTATTTTTTTTTTTTTTTTTGATTGCATTGGCAAACCTTGCAATGCTTCAGGTTGATATTCACTCCAACATCTACAATTCTGCTTATTTATGTACCAATTGGGCCAAAAATGAGCTTTGTCACTGAACACAATTTTTCACCAAAAATTCTGCGTTGCGGTAGGTCGTTCGGCTTTAATTTTTGCACCAGCTGTATTTTGAAAGGCTTCACACCTAAATCCTTTCGCAAAATTTTCCACGTTGTTGAGTAACAGAGACCCATTTGCTGTGAACGACAACGTATCGATAATTGATGGTCAGCATTAACACTGACCGATACGCAAGCGTGTTGGTGGTTTAATGTTCAACAATGTGAATTTAGTGCGGAATTTAGTCAGAATAGTCCGAATAGCCGCTTCAGTGGGTCGATTAAACTGACCATAAAATAGAAGAGGCGCCGGATGAACTTTCTTAGCGGAGCACGTATTTTGATAACAAAATTCAATAATTTGCAAGCGTTGTTCGTTTTAAGACGATTTATGGTTAAATTATAGACCAAGCTGAAGGTGTTTGACAGTGAAACAAAACAAGAATTGTGCGCGAGCTTTTTAAACCAGTGTTACCAAGAAGTTACTAGCTAAAAAATCATCCTTTATAAACCGATTTTATTCAAAATCGTAGCGTTCGTCCTTGGACTAAAAAAGTGATTTGTGCAAAATTTTACATTAATCGAACAACAAATGCGAACCGTACCTTGATCTCAAGAATACATGGACATACAGACGGACATAGCTAAATCGAATCAGGAAGTGCTTTTTAACCGATCGGTATATTTATCAATGGGTCCAGCTCTTCTCCTTCTTAGCGTTTCAAACAAATGCACAAAATTATAATGTCCTGCACCGCAGAGGTGGTGTAGGGTATACAAATTAAAACAGAAATGGCTGCGCAAAAAAAATATTTGAATATCTTGGACACTATGAAATCAAATTTTTCGTCAGTTTGCTCGCAAACTTTTCAGACAGCAAAAAATTTTGAAAATCTGACCATGAATGTAGAGCCGAGGTAGCCAATTTTGAAAGCCCATCAATCGCCCTGAAGTTTTGCACCTAATCTGGTTAACGCATCAGCTGTAACCACTTAAGTTTTTCTCAACATTCTTAGGAATGAGTCACTTATGCAAAATCGGTGCGGCGAATGATAGCATGTGCAGGGCATATGGGGAAGATGATGAGACGTTGGAGCATTTACTTATGTGGGGACACAATACCAGATATAAACCATCTTGGGGGCGTGTTATGGGAAACAAAAAGATTTTGTAAGTTGCACGGAACTCCTAACTGGTATATTCTCTTTTTAGAACGTACAACAAGCCGAATAATGGCTTAGGTGTACGCACAAGGTGACATGAGGCGGATTAATATCCGCACCCTCTAATTAACCTAACCTAACCAAGGAGTGAGTTTTCTGGAACCCGTTTTAATGTATTGTTGCATTTCATTGTTTCTATATTAAAAAATTAATTTATAGCGATAAGGCTACTAATTTCGACAGCAGTTTATGTCAAAATTTATCAATAAAGGGGCTTATTATATAAATAGAAAATTGTTTTCTAATTTTTATAAAAAAAACATTTTTTGTAAATTTTTATTAAAATTTAATACCTCAATATAATGCTATAACGAATGAACATTTGAAATATCTTCAAAATCCGTAAAATGAAAATTGCAAACTTTTTTCCACTCCACTAATTTTATTTTCCCGTTCCAGTGTGCGACGTTGACAAAATTTGGAACATTGAGTAGTTTTGCTCCGCTTGATCTTCTGACTGTGCGACGTTGCTAAAGCGGTTAGAAGATTGTCAGCTCTCTAAGCGACATGCTTCAGATAGACCATAAGAAGATGGGCTAAAGAAAATTATATAGGCTTCGATCCATCTTAAACAGAATATTTTTTCAGATATACACGGTGACGAAATCCAACATTTGGGAAACAGCGAAAAATACAACTGTTGCCCTATAAATCAGGATTTATCATAACTGTAATGCATAGCGGTCTGGTGGACGGCACTTTAAAAATCCATCCACTGTTTAATACTGCGCCCGATCTTTGTCTTACAGCCCTACTGATGACGTCATCACCCGAAGCAGTGAACGTAAACCTACAATTTGTGACCCTGAAAATCGTGGTTAGAAAAAGAGGTTGCTATCAATGCCGCAAGATTATGGAAGGTTTCTCTGTGGTGCAGTAGTGCCTACGTACAGTTTGATATCCTTGATACAATGTCTGGGGCAAATCAGACTGCACATAGTTTGATAAAATTTGATAAATTGTATTTTAGTTCTATACCAGAAACAGATAATTGGAGCTGTATTAGCTCTGAACCTATTGTACTTATACCTTTATGAGGGTTTGGGATTAAAACCAAAGAGGAAGGACTGAGCATCTCGAGAAGCTTACTCGATCACTGTAGTGTGTATAAACAGGAAATCCTTGCAATTAAGGAATGAGTGAAGAGGCTGAGAAAGTATGTCTATCTTGCCTATAAATTAACTGTGACCGATTCGAAGAGATGTGTCATGTTTTCAACCGTCAATTTATTGTGCATCCCGAGAGTGTCAGGGTTAGGAGGAGACCCATTCGTCATATCCGTGGTCTTCGAGCAGATGGGCAGCCATCACAATTACCTTGGCGTTGGACGCCGACTGAATATCTACATTGATGCCGAATAAACTGAATTTACCTGGAGTCGAGTACCTTACCTGCTACTGAAGCCTGGAAAGGACCCGAATAAGGGGGAGTCTTATAGACCAATATCCCTTCTCTCACCAGTGGAGTCGAGTACCTTACAACTGTCCTAAACCTTTCTTTGAACTCTTACTCTCCGATGACTGGAAGTAGGCAGAGTGATACCGCCACTGAAGCCTGGAAAGGACCCTACATGGGTCGTCGGGGGCAGGGGTAGTCGTACAGACCGAGATCCATTCTCCCACCAGTAGCCAAAACGCTTGAGGCACCTCGTTGGAGAATTTGCATTCGCCCAGCATTAGCATGTATTCCGAAGACTGCGTAGTAAACAATTGCTTTGCATGCCATCACCGCACTCACTTCCCATGACTTCAATCAGTCCAGACCATGTGATAGAACGGTCATCGTGACACTAGACCTATCGAAGGAATTCGACAAGGTCAATCATGCCAAATTATTTGAGGATATCGACAACACGTCCCTCCAGCCAGGCCTGAAACGCTGGGTCGCGAATTACCTATGTGGCCGCCAGTCATTTGTGGAATTTAGGGAAAAGAAATCGAAACATCCCCTCCTGACTAATATTGCAGATCATATCATATGCGGGCGATTGTACAATCATGACATCAGGTCCCCACATATTGATGACATCTTCAATATGGTGAACGTCTACCTCAACGAACCTCTTATTTCTCTGCAATAGATTATTATTTCTCTGCAAATAGAAAGACATCTGCCTTCAAATCTTCACCCACACTATTCATTGCATACACACATGAGGTGGGTAGGGAGCTGCATGTGATGGTCGATGGAGTGACAATTCCGACCATCAAGTGTACCAAAATACTTGGTGTCACAGTTGACAGCTCTTACATATTCTTTTAACATGCCACTGCAATCTGCGATGAGATCAAAAGTAGAAACAAGGTCCTCAAGATACTTGCCGGCAGCACTTTGGGTGCTGACAAAGAAACCTTGTCAGTGGTGAGTAATGCAGCGCCAGTGTGGTCTATTCTGCTATGTGACTATTACTTTACTTTGATTGGCTATGAAAGACCATTTGTCCCATTAGCCAAACTTAGAATAGTGTTCCAAGCGCCTTGATCTTCTGGGCTCATTCTTAAATCTTCGATTGATTTTTTCAATCGGGCTTTTGGTCGTCCCGGTGTGCATGTAACACCGTGAACGCTTTCAAAAGACTTCTTTGCTGGAACTTCTTTATCCATTCTGGCAACACGACCTAGCCAACGCAACCGTCGTATTTTGATACGTGTAACTATGCTATAGTCGTCATACAGCTCGTGATTCATACGACGCCTTTTTCTCCATTAGCGCAAACTGGTCCACATAATTTACGAAGAATCTTTCTCTCAAACACCCCAAGCGCTGCTTCATCTGCTTTCGTAAGTACCCATGCCTCGGAACCTCATAACAACACTGGTACTATCAGTGTCTTGTATAGTGTCATCTTCGTTACTCAATGCAAAGTAGCAAATGTTTGCCAGAATTATTCTTCGCTTTATTTCAAAACCGGTGTCATCCAACGTAACGGTGCCGTGGTAGATAAAGTTGCTTACTATCTGAAAGATGTGGTGCCCAGTTTTATCTTTATCAACGCGGTTGTACAAGGCTTTGTGAGTACCATCCATTTTGTCTATTTCCATTTACTGCCAGACTTATTTTCATTAATTCTCTTTCGATTCTTTCAAAGGCTGCAGATACTACCGACCCACATATTAATGTTGTCAGCATAGGCTACAGCAGGATATTAAAGAGATCACACAATAAGCTGTCTCCTTGTATTGTATTTTGAATGGTTCGGAGAGATTATTCTTACTGAGGAACGTATATCAGCAAATGCCATCCCGCAAAGTCTTACTAATATTGCAGGGATACCAAGGTCAGACATGGCTTGAAATATCTTTGCACGTATAGGGCTATCGACAGTGGCTTTGTAGTCAACAAAAAGTTTGTAAGTGTTGATGTGACAGTCTCGGATCTCTTCCAGGATTTGACGCAGTGTAAATGTCTGGTCTTTGGTGGATATATCAGGTCTAAATCCACACTGATATGGCTCAATTATCTCATTGACTTTAGGATTTAATCTTTCACACAGTACGCTCGAGAATATCTTGTATGCGATGGAGAGAACACTTATTCCTCTGTAGTTGGCACATTCCGTTTTGTCTCCTTTCCGGTGTACGGAAATACCATCAACGGGTATGCGTTCTTCTACCCAGATCGTGCAGACAAGCTGATACATAACTTATCAGCCTGTCGCCTCCGGGCTTAAATAGTTCGGGACACCCATCGATTCCTGCTGCCCAGTTGTTCTTCAGTCAGATCACAGATACTTGGACCTGATTAGGAGGTAAACTTTCTATACCATCAACAGGGATTGGTTCGGCGGTATCCCCTTCGACGCCATCGTCGGACACTAGCAGCTGGGTAAAATGTTTTTTCCATATCCTCAGCACACTATCTGTGTCAGTTACCAGATTTTATTCTTTTTTTCTTACTAATATTGCAGGGATACCAAGGTCAGACATGGATTGAAATATCTTTGCACGTATAGGGCTATCGACAGTGGCTTTGTAGTCAACAAAAAGTTTGTAAGTGTTGATGTGACAGTCTCGGATCTCTTCCAGGATTTGACGCAGTGTAAATGTCTGGTCTTTGGTGGATATATCAGGTCTAAATCCACACTGATATGGCTCAATTATCTCATTGACTTTAGGATTTAATCTTTCACACAGTACGCTCGAGAATATCTTGTATGCGATGGAGAGAACACTTATTCCTCTGTAGTTGGCACATTCCGTTTTGTCTCCTTTCCGGTGTACGGAAATACCATCAACGGGTATGCGTTCTTCTACCCAGATCGTGCAGACAAGCTGATACATAACTTATCAGCCTGTCGCCTCCGGGCTTAAACAGTTCGGGACACCCATCGATTCCTGCTGCCCAGTTGTTCTTCAGTCAGATCACAGCTACTTGGACCTGATTAGGAGGTAAACTTTCTATACCATCAACAGGGATTGGTTCGGCGGTATCCCCTTCGCCGCCATCGTCGGACACTAGCAGCTGGGTAAAATGTTTTTTCCATATCCTCAGCACACTATCTGTGTCAGTTACCAGATTTTATTCTTTTTCTCTGCAGGACGATGTGCCTGCACCAAAGCCATCTGTTTGATGTTTAATTCTCTTGTAGAATTTCCGGACTTCATTCTGACTCCCATACATCTCTCACCTCTTTCCATTTCATTTTTCTTTCTGCGAAATAGACGTTTCTCCTAGCTATGTGACACGCAGTATAATTATATTTAGATCCCTTCGATCTGCAACGGGCTGTCTCCTCAGTTCTCACGTGAACCACCTCCATTAGGAGACAAAGGTCCTACCGGTGCGAAGACATAACTAAATGCTGTCTATGTGATACCAGTACCTTTGATAACATCGCAGGAACCATCTAAATCAATGTCTTGTTGATAGCTATCCATCGCCCAGAAGCCTTAAGGTGGATCTACATGGTCTAGAGCGTGAGGTTCAGCGCTACAAGAGAGAACCTCTAGATCAAGCGGCATTTCAAGCGGGTCTAGACAACATCAATGCAGACGCGGTAGCAGATGCGGTGAATAGCTACCGTTGCACCCGAAGATTTGTCTCCCCGGCAAACCATAGTAGTTTTGGCTCAATTCCGTTCCGGCAGATGCAGCCGCATCAACTCCGACACGTCACCTGTATAACTGCCCAGCCAGACGCACTCGTCTCAGACCTTAGTCGTTGATTAATCTACTGTAAAACCAAAAGTTTCCAATCGGTTTTGGAAAACATTTTTCTATTTTCGAGAATAATTGTGAAATTTAATAAATTGAAACAATTATTCAGAAAAAAACAACCCAATGAGTTTATTTTTATGGATTGTGGCTTGGATTTCAACACATGCTCATACATCATCCCTTGTTTTGAAATTTTTAAACAGACAAATCTTCATGTTTCATAATTAATTCATATCCCTGGCACCACTTGAGGCCACATTAGGGATGCTTCTGTTCTCTTTTTATTGTTTGGCGGAAATTAATTGTTGTTGTTTAACAATCATAGGTTTGTTGCAAGGACACTTTTTTTTGACAAACAGTGCATTTATAGCCTTTTAGGTCTGGCATAACTTCAAAATTTATGACTTTTTTATGCAAATCTCGATCTTATTCGCATGTGATTCATTCGCACATTTGAAATTAGCATTTCACATTCGTAAATGGTTCAAAACTATGTCTTTCGACACATTGTGTCTAATTTCAGATATCTATAAAAGTGATGATAAATTATGTGAACGTTACAAAAGTTGTTGAAAAGCCATCGTTAAATTGTCTCTATTGCTTTTAAATGCTTAATGCTTGTAGTTTTCCTTTATTGTTGTTTTTTTTTTTTTGCATCTAGACAAAAACGGTTTAAAATTGGTTTGTGTTCAACACTTTTCTCTTTGGTGTTAAATACATTTGAACAACTACCATTTGGATCGATGGGATTATCATTTGATATTTGTTATTTCGACATAATTTACTTTAAATGTTATAAAGCCAAGTTTCACACTCTAATTGATGCGATAATTGCAATTGTTTGTAATTAAATGGGAAGCCGTTCAAATTTATGTCAATATGGGAAGTAGGGCAACTGGGCTTCAATTGTATGGGCTGAATCAAGTAATCGGGGTTTTTTATACCCACTAAAGAAGGTATATTCAGTTAGTCATTCCGTTTGCAACATATCGAAATATCAATTCCCGACCCTACAAAGTATATATATTTCGGATCGTCGTAAAACTCTTAGACGATTTACCGATGTCCAAGTTTCTTTTTATCCGTCTGTTGTAATCACTCAAGAGCCTTCAAAAATTAATATATTGAACTGAAATTTGGTTTTGATGCACGCTGGTAAAGTTCCTGAACGGGCCACATAGGACCATATTTGGATATAGCTGCTATATAGACAGATTTTCCGATAAAGGGTCTAATGCCCACAAAAAACTTTATTTTTCATCCGATTTTGCTGAAATTTGAACAAGTGAGTAGATTAAGGCTTCCCGACTACTGACCCAAATATGGTGGAAATCGGACTATATTTAGATATAGCTGTCATATACACCGAACTCCCGATAAAGGGTTTGAAGTCCATAAAAGCTTTATTTAAAACCCGATTTCGCTGAAATTAGCAACAGTGGGTTATTTTAAGTCTCCCAAAATCTTACCTAAATATGGATTAGATCGGTCCCTATTTAGATATAGCTGCCATATAGCTGAAAATTTAGAATAGTGCGCGGTTTTAAGCCTCCCAACATGCGACCCTTATATGGTACAGATCGGACTATATTTAGATATAACTGTCGTATAGACTGAACTCCCGATAAAGGGTCTGAGGCCCATAAAAGCTTAATTTATTACCCGATTTCGGTGAAATTTGAAACAGTGAGTAGGTTAAGACCTCCCAACATCCGACCTAAATATGGTTTTGATCGGACTATATTTAGATATATATGCCTTACAGACCGATCTGCCGACAAAGAGGACTGAAGCCCATAAAAGCTTCATTTATTACCCGATTTCGCTGAAATTTAAAACAGTGAGTTTTTCTGAGCATCTCGATATCCGACCCAAATATGTTTCAGATCGATTTTTAATTGGATATATCTCCAAAGAGACCATTATTTTGCTCTACAAAATTTTATACTAACATATATATTAGACCACTCAATGTCCATGCCGAATTTCGCTGCTTAACTTATCCAATTTTCACGGGATTGTGACGAAATGGGGTTTACATATATACCTGAGGTGGTGGGTATCAAAAGTTCGGCCCTTTTTATTTGTTATACCCTCCACCATAGGATGGGGGTATACTAATTTCGTCATTCTGTTTGAAACTCCTCGAAATATTCATCTAAGACCCCATAAAGTATATATATTCTTGATCGTCGTGACATTTTAAGTCGAACTAGCCATGTCCGTCTGTCTGTCTGTTGAAAGCACGCTAACATTCGAAGCAGTAAAGTTAGCCGCTTGAAATTTTGCACAAGTACTTCTTATTAGTGTAGCTCGGTTGGAATGTGAATGGGCTATATCGGTCCACGTTTTGATATAGCTGCCATATAAACCGATCTTGGATCTTGACTTATTGAGTCTCTAGAGGGCACAATTCTTATCCGATTTGGCTGAAATTTTTGCACGTGGTGTTTCATTATGACTTCCAACAACTGTGCTGAGTACGGTCTATAACTTGATATAGCTGCATATAAACAGATCTGGGGTCTTTACTTCTTAAGCCCCTAGAGGACGCAATTATTATCCGATTTGGCTAAAATTTTTCGTAATGTGTTTTGTTATGACTTTCAACAACTGTGCAAAGAATAGTTCAAATCGGTCCATAACCTGATATAGCTGTCACATAAACCGATAGTGGATTTTGACTTTTTGAGTCACTAGAGGGCGCAATAATTATCCGATTTAGCTGAAATATTGCATGACGTGTTTTGTTATGACTTTCAATAACTGTATTAAGAGTGGTTCAAATCGGTCCATAACCTGATATAGCTGCCATATAATCCGTTCTGGAGTTTTGACTTCTTGAGCCTCTGCAGGGGGCAATTCTTATCCGATTTGGCTGAAATATTGCATGAGGTGTTTTGTTATAACTTTCAACAACTGTGCAAAGAATAGTTCAAATCGGTCCATAACCTGATATATCTGCCACATAAACCGATATGGGATTTTGACTTTTTGAGTCACTAGAGGGCGCAAGTATTATCCGATTTAGCGGAATTTTTGTACAACGGCTTCTCTCATGACCTTTAACATACGTGTCGAAAATGGCATGAATCGGTTTATAGCCTAATGCAGCTCCCCAATAAACTGATCTCCCTATTTTACTTCTTCAGCCCCCAAAGTGCGCAAATCTTACTAGATTTGGCTGAAATTTTACACAATGACTTCTACTATGGTCTCCAATATTTAGTTCAATTATGGTCCGAAATGAACCATAACTTGTTTTTTATTAATTTTCAGTTTTTTTCAGGGGGCTCCGGTAGCCGCGTACGTAGCGTGCTTGGATTACCAGTGCAGGGGTCGTGGGTTCGATTCCCGCCATAAGCCTTGGTCTGTCGCTACTGTGGTATCACAACGGACTTAAAATTGTTTAAGTGAGTCTGTAAAGGACTGCCACTCTTACCTAGCCTTACCTAGGACTTTCTGGCTTGTAAATTTTCATTTTAGAAAAATGTTCTCTAAAAAGGACTACATGAAGGTCATATCCTTGTTTGCAATAAGAAATATATTTAAATCACAATTGCGTGTTACACAATTCATGTTGTATGTTTAACTGCAGCGATGCCAATCCTCACTTTCATAGCAACCCTTTCGATGCGTTTGTTGTTAACCTAAAAAATTTCATTGGCCATCCATATCTAAACTGTATGACTTATTTTATGGTATCTCGTGCATTGTTTAGTCAGTTTTCGATGTTAAATGTTGATTTAGACGCCACCATGACGCCTATTTATAAATTAATCTCCCTTCTTTTTCGGCCTTTATGATCTTTTCGTAGCGTCATTCTTGGTTTTTTTTACCATTCATGGCATTTTTCCCATACGATTAGTGGCTAGAGTCTGTTTGCATGTGTGTGGTTTGGAAAGTTGTTGATCTCCTTGACTAATTGCCGAAATGTCCGCCTTGTAAGGCGATTTCAGTTTCAGTGGTCTTTGACTTAGACTTTTACTTGCACGCAGGGTATTCGACTTTAACGCTGGCACGAATTAAGCCGCCTATATTATGTGCACCCTACTAGTGGGCGTTTTTTGTTATATTTTTTTATAATGTTTTGGTTTGACAGGATTAAATTTATTTCGTCAGAAACTATTAAAAGGAATATAAATAACTAATACGACATTCGGATCAAAATGTTTTTGAAGGTATTATATAAAACATTAAAGGTAAACGGAAGGAGTTTGTACACTAATGCAAGCAAAATGCATTTGGAAGAACTAATTTTCGTCAGTATTTTTACATCTCTAGATGTTGATGTATGTGAAAAGTATGGTCCTTTACAATTATAGGAAGTCAAATAGTTTCAAAATATCGGCGAACATAAGTTTATTTGAATATTTAGCCATTTCTTAACCCCGAAAACGTAGGCAAAAACATGTCTCTGGTCGGTAAAACCCCATTTAACCTAATGCAAACTTAAATTACAAAGTAAATATGTTAAACACAGCCACAATTTTTATTTTTAAAGAAAGGAACTACAAAGTTTGAATTCTGTTTCGCACATAAATCTCTGAGAAAAAATTAAATGGGTAATAGATAAAACTTCAGCTTTAGACTTCATTCATTTCTTACAAAATAACTCTGTAATAGATGAAGCAAATGTCAACACATGCCAACTAATCATTAAAAAATAATGGTTCATATATAAAGTACCAACAAGTAAGAGCGTGCTAAGTTCGACCGGGCCAAATCTTATATACCCTCCACCACGGATCGCATCTATCGAGTTCTTTGCGCAGTATCTCCCTTTAGGCAAATACAGAATAATGAATATGGACGGAGGAGGTGGTGGAGCAATATCAAGTTATAGTCCGATTCGGGGTTCAAAAAGCAAAATCGGGAGATCGGTTTATATGGGACCTGTGTCAAGCTATAGATCGATTCAGACCATATTGCACACGTATGTTGAAGGCCACGGGAAACAAAATCTGTGCCAAATCTGATGAGAATTGCGCTCTCTAGAGGCTAAAGAACTCAAGATCCCAGATCGATTTATACGGCAGCTATATCAGGGTATAGACCGATTTGGACGATACTTCGCATAAATGTTGGAAATGATACCAAAATACCACGTGCAAAATTACAGCCAAATCGGATAGAAATTGTGTCTTCTAAAAGCTCAAGAAGTCAAGACCGAAGATCAGTTTATATAGGAGCTTTATCAGGTTACGGACCGATTTTAATCACACTTAGCACAGTTGTTGGAAGTGATATCAAAACACTGTGTGCAAAATTTCAGACAAATCGGACGGGACGGACCCTCCCCCTTATTCCAAATTTTCAGAAACGCCAGATAACGGAGATGGATAGTGCGATTTGAGCGAAATTTTGCGTGCCCTCTTTTAGTAACCTTAAGCAAAAATTTGGTATCCAAATTCCTAAATCTCCCACCCCCAAAACCTACCATATATATATAGATCAATCACGACAATATGCGGTCCAATTGTCGAACCAAGTATTTGGTGGACTACCCCAGCCTCAAAAAAGAAAAAAAGTTTGCTGATATTAGCAAACACTGTCTGCTGAATATTAGTATTTAAATTTGCTGTTTTTGTAGCAGTAGTTCTGCTACTACAGCAGTAGTACTGCGGAAAAGTCTGTTGTTTGCTGAAAACGTCTGCTGCTTGACTATCCCGTTCATAGTCATAGTTAGAAAAAAAAAAAAAAAACTGTAAGGAAGGGCAAAAGTCGGGCTGTGCCGACTTATACGGGTATGAGTATATGTGTATAAGTACAATGTGGGAGCGGCGGATGTTTTCAGCTGGGTTATTAAACAATTCGTATCAAATTTCCAGCAAATATGTTTAAACTGTAATAACTCCAAAATCTGACGAACATATAATGGGAGCTATATCTAATTTTGAACCGTTTTCGAGCAAACTTCTCAGATATTGTGGTAGTCGTCGAGGAAAGCGTTGGGCAAAATATTGCTAAAATTGGTCAAAAAAGTTCTTGCAGTGGAGTTAAAAGTCGGTCGATAAACATATGTGGCAGCTATGTCCAAATCTTAACCGATTTCTATGAAATTCACCAGAAATGTCTAAAGTTATAAGAAAATCCCTCCTGCCAAATAACGAGATAATCAATTAACAAATGAGCACTTTATTGCACTATATCTCAAAATCGGACGAACATATATATGGGAGCTATATCTAAATCTGAACCGATTTCGAGCAAACTCCTCAGATATTGTGGTAGTCGTCGAGGAAAGCGTTGTGCGAAACCGATTTTGTCCAATTTCAATAGGCTTCGCTCTAGGCCGAAAAACATGCCTGTACTAAATTTTAAGACGGTCGGATGAATACGTCTACCTGTACTTTGTACACAAATTAACATGGACAGACGGACGGACAGACAGATAGATAGACAGACGGCCATAGCCAAATCGAATCAGAAAGTAATTCTAAGTCGATCGGTATGCTTATCAATGGGTCTGTCTCTCATCCTACTGAGTGTTACAAACAAATGCACCAAATTATAATACCCTGTACCGCAGTAGTGGTGAAGTAAATGTTCACCACTGAATGTGTACTTTGCATAACCTTTTTGCTTTAAATTTAGATACAATAGGTCTTATGCATATTAGTATAACAATAACACAAAATGCGAGCGAGCTCAGCTTCATTTCGAAATGTATATTAATGGATGGATCAGATAGCTTCTTTAACGAATATTCCACAAATTAAAATCAACTCTTCCAACAAAATTTCTAAAATAATTTTTAAAAAAATGTCTAAAATAATCAAAACAAGTAACAGGCAACCATAAAATGTAGCAAACAATTTTTTTTTTCAGAGTCTTGTGTACTCAAAACAGCAGATTTTGTTAGTTGAAATAGCAGAAAGAAATGTTTGCTATGATATTACTCTGTGTTTGTTTTGTAATATCTGCAGACAAAAACTGCTGTTTTGAATAACATAAATCTAGTTGAATGTAGCAATATGAGACTCAAATGAATTTATTTTGGGAGTAGAGCACGAATCTGATATAAACATTTGGGAAAAAGTGTCTATGGAGCGACCCCAACCCCATAACACCGCCCGAATAGGACGTATTCGCAGTATGGGGCTCAAACAAAAGGTATTTTAGAGTAGAACACGAATACATTCTAGGACTTCAAATTCTCAACTGGGTCCCTTGTAAAGTACTTCATCCAACTATGAATGTCGTGTCGGCACGGGTTATCCTTAACAAATCGCCATAGTATTTTGTTTTTTCTTATTGGGATCAAAAGGAAAAAAGTAGGGCATTCGTTTCGCTATTTGCAAAAAAAAGTTGCTACATTATAGCGTGAGACCGTCTAATGTACATACATATGTTATACATACAATATTTTTGTTTATTGCTCCAATCGACTATTCAGCCTCAGTTTGTTGGTTAAAAATAATGAAACATTCAATACAAAATTACCCAAAATTATACAAATGAGTCGAATGCGATGCAAAGTGGCAACAGCATTGGCAGTCGTTAAAGAAACAGCCGCCGAAGCATTTGACAGATGGAAAAGAAAGATAGATTATTTATGCCTTGTCATGGTGGGGTAATTAAAGAATAATTGGAAATGAAACGATCAAACAATTCCTGCATATACATAAAAAAAAACGAACCAGCGAAACCCCTCCAAACCGCCTGACGCTCCGACAGACTTTGAAATATTTGATTGACACACAATTTACTACCGTCTGACGCATGAAAAGGCATTTACACGTCTCCTCTCCGCTGGTCAACAAAAATCACCGACAAAACCTGAAACAAAAGGAACTGACAATGAACGCAAAAATACGCAGATATAAAAGATTTCTAAACGATTATTCAAATCGATAAATGATTAAAAATTATTATGAAAATGACTTTGGACAACCGAAAATGAGGCGATAATGATAACCTGGAGTATCCAAATTGCCGCATAGCGGGCATGCTCTCCACTAGGGGGGAAGCACCACCGTGTATAGATCCATGAAAAGTTTTGACGAAATTTATTTGAATGTTGCCCAAAGCATCATCAGCATAGGTAACAGGAATGCGTAGTGGCTGTAGCGCAGTAGCAATCGCCCCTAAAGATCGTGTCTTTAATTATAGCATTATGAAAACTTCAAAAAAATCATTTATGATGGCAATGATAGGGAACAGTTGACACAAATTGGGGTGATAGAAACTTGAAAATTAATTTACTTATCTGGCTTCTACTCAATCCCTTTTCCATTGTCCAAAGAAAGAGTGGTAGGATTCTGTAATATATAATGACATTTTAAAATTCTCCATAAAAATAGTCGTTTGCACTAATGATTATGTTGTTCTCTAACTCCCTTTTATACCCACCACCATAGGAGTCATTCCGTTTAACACCTCGAAATATTGATCTAAATAAGACCATGTAAAGTATATAAATTTCTGATTGTCTCAAAATTCTGAGTCGATCTAACCATGGCCGTTCGCGTGAAGCTATCCCCTTGAAATTTTGCGCAGATACTAACTATTAATGTAGCTCGTTATAGCTCCCTTATTAACCGATCTCCCGATTTGATATCTTGAACCCCTGGAAGCCGCAATTTGAACTTCAATAACTTCAATGACTTCAAATAACTGTGCCAAGCTCGGTCCAAATAGGTCTATAACCTGATATAGCTCCCATATAAACTGATCTCCCGATTTGATTTCTGGAGCCCGCACAAGCACCAATTTTTGTTCGATTTGGCTGAAATTTTGCATGTGGTGTACAGTTATGACTTTCAACAATTATACTAAGTAAATATCAAATCGTCTATATTCTGGTATAGCTCTCATATAAATCGATCTGCCGAATTGAGTTCTTACAAGCCGCAATTTTTGTCGGATTTGGCAGAAATTTTGCAAGTGGTGTTCTGTTACGACTTCCAACAACTGTACCAAGTTCGGTCCAAATCAGTCTAAAACCTGATATAGCTCCCATATAAACCATTCTCTGGATTATCCTTGTTTGGTTCCAAGAAGCTTTAATTTTTGTTGGTTTGACAGAAGTGTGGTATGTACGCCCTTCAACTTAATTTAGTTTGCATAAATTTTTGGCAGTATCCATAAAAGTGGTCTCTCAAGATTCGGCTCGACCGAACTCACCACGCTTTCAGTTTTATAACTTCCACTTGTTATATCTTCTAATAATTTCGTAATTCCGTTTGTAACACCTCGAAATATTTGTCAAAGACCGCATAAAAGATGTAAGTGCCAAATTTTTAGATTTTTAGATTCTAGTTGAAATTTTGTGTCGATAATCCAAGCCGTAATGATTTCACATCAAAAACTATTTTAATGTAAGTGCCATTTTAATTTTGAAAGATTAGTTCTGGGACAGCGATGGGCACTTACTATATTTTCCCCAGACACAAGTACCTCAAACAAATTAAGCAATAACTGCAAAAACTATATGAGTTATCATTACACTCAACCAAATTTAATATTCAAAACAATGGAAAAGCAGACATTACTAGGAAAGCAGACATTACTGCTCTTCCAGCAAACATAGGGCTGCGGTATTAGCAAAAAATTTCATTTTTATTTTCAAAATTTATGCTATTTTTTATATTTGCCTGATACTTTATATTGATTATTTTAGGCATTGTTTTAAGAATTTTTTAGAAATTTTGCTGGAAGAGATGATTTTCATTTTAGGGATATTATGTGTAAAGATGCTGTCTGATCCAACCATTGGTACACATTTCGAAATGTGACTGAGCTAGCCGCATTTTTTATACCCTCCACCATAGGATGGGGGCATACTAATTTCGTCATTCTTTTTGTAACACCCCGAAATATGCGTCTGAGACCCCATAAAGTATATATATTTTTGATCGTCATGTCGTTTGAAGTCGATCTAGCCATGTCCGTCCGTCTGCCTGTCGAAAGCACGCTAACTTTCGAAGGAATAAAGCTAGCCCCTTGAAATTTTGCACGAATACTTTTTATTTTTAGTGTAGGTCATTTGGGATTGGAAATGGGGCAAATCGGTTCATGTTTTGATATAGCTGCCATATAAACCGATCTTGGGTTTTGATTTCTTGAGCCTCCAGAGGGCGCAATTTTTATCCGATTTGACTGAAATTTTGCACGTTATGACTCCCAATAACTGTGGTAAGTATGATTCAAGTCGGTTCATAATCTGGTATGGCTGTCATATAAACCGATCGGTATCTTGATTTCTTGAGCTAATAGAGCACGCAATTCTCATCCGATTTGGCTGCAGATTTGCATGAGTTGTTTTGTTATGGCTTCCAATAACCGTGCTAGGTATGGCGCAAATCGGAATATAACCTGATATAGTTGCCATATAAACCGATCTGGGATTATGACTTCTTGAGCCTCTAAAGGGCGCAATTCTCATCCGGTTTGGCATAAATTTTGTACAACGGCTTCCCTCATGACTTTCAACATATGTACGTGTCTAATATGGTATGAATCGATCAATAGCTTAATACAGCTCGCATATAAACCTATTTCCCGATTTTGCTTCTTGAGCCCCTACATGACGCAATTCTTATCCGAATGAACTGAAATATTACACAATGACTTCTACAATGCTCAGCATTCATTTATGGTCCGAATCGGACTATAACTTGAGACAGCTCCAATAGCATAACAGTTCTTATTCAATATTCTTTGTTTGCCTAAAAAGAGATACCGCGCATAGAACTCGACAAATGCTATCCATGGTGGAGGGTATATAAGATTCGGCCCGGCCGAACTTGGCACGCTCTTACTTGTTTCCTCTAACATCCCCTTCATAATTAAGCAGCAGTCATTTTCAGCAAACAACAGACTTTTCATCAGTAAGCCTGCAACTCTGAAATTGTAGAAGTACTGATGTAATGGCAGAACTACTGCTACAATAGCAGAAACTTAACTGCTAATATTCAGCAGACAGTGTTTGCTATTTTTAGCAAACTTTTTGCTATGAGTGTATAAGATGTTTTATATTTGGAAGCAGAGTACGAATCAAGTGTTTAAAAGTAGGGCGCCCCATCTCAAGCAAAGCGCCAAAAGGATGTATTGACCGACAGGGATTATTTTGGACTCAAATTTAAAGTTTTTGGAAGTACAGGGAGAATCTAAACTTCAAACTTGGGGTCACCATTAAGCCCATATTGGTCATTCGGGACAATATCCTACCCAAATAAAACGCTTTTGGAGCTAAAGTGCAAAAGTCGTATCCAAATTTCGGGACACCCAAAGAACCTTCTTAAGGCGGAATTATGGGTCGATTGGAAAATATATTAGTTAAATTAACGACTTTGGAAGATTTGGTATATTTGGGGTCGGAGCGTCCCAGTTTCCCTTCAACCCACTCCAAATCTCCGATTATAAGTACTGTTAAAGCAAATAAAACAATTTAAACCATTGTAATTTTTAATCGCAGATTGGTCTTTACGGCAGCTACATAAAGAAAGCCCGAACAGGAACATTTCAGCGAAATCGCCTAACAAATGCGCCCATTAATGGCCCAAGACCATATATTGGGAGATCAGGCTGTATGTCAGCTATTTATATCCAAATATTGTCGGGTGTGAACGAAATTTGACACAAAAGTGTAGGTGCGTAATATGACTCTCTATTCTAAATTTCATTTAAATCGGATTTAGATTGAGACTCCTAGCATCAGCCAAAGAAGTGATGCATATATGTTTTGATATAGCTGTCATATAAACCGATCTTGGACCAGACTCCTTGAGCTTCTAGAGGGCAAATTTCTTATCCGATTACGATTCAAATCGGTTAATAACCTGATCTAGCTGACATATGAAACCGATCTCCCCATTAGACTTCTTGTGCTTTTAGAGGGCGCAATTCTTATAAACCGATCCTTATTTGACTTTCTGAGGGCGCAATTATTATTCGATATGCCTGAAATTTTGGGGGTGGTATTTTTATGACTTTTAACAGTCATGACAAGTACGGTCCATATCAGTCAACAACTTTATATGCAAATGCAAATTTACCCAAAAACATTCCATTAAGGAACAGGGTCAAACTCACATATCAGTTGAAAAAGTCATTAAAAGAAAATGACAAATGCGATCCATGGTGGAGAGTATGCAAGATTCGGCCTAGCCAATCTAGCACGCTTTTACTTGTTTTGACTATGGTGGCTCTACCCAAAAATGAGAAATACTGAGGAAAAGATAACAAGTAAGAATGTGCCAAGCTCCGCCGGGCAGAATATTGTGTACCCAGGACCACGGATTTTGCTTAAAATTTTACTCAGTATACTAGGGCCTCAAAAAGTCAATTCGTGGGATCAATTTTATTACGCTTGATTTTTAGGTGGTGATAAGAGGGGAATGAGTGTCGTCCACGTACAATAATATAGAATACGTTAGGTTGAAAAGAGGGTGCGGATATTAATCCGCCCCATCCAACTATGGATATACATCTAAGCCATTTATAGGCTTGTTGTGCTCTCTAAATACTAGAAAGTAACCTCGACAAGAAAATCTAAGTAAAACATTTCGTGCTACTTAATTTAGGTTAGGTTGAAAAGAGATTGTGTTCCCAAATATGTGTCGCACCGATTTTGCATATGTGTCCTGTTATGAGACCAAAAGCTATACTGACCTCCTTCTTACTTCCTGTCAGTAATAGCCTCGTCTTTTCACGATCCGGATCTCCCCAAAGGATTTTCGGCGTCCTACAGACCGCTATTCCACAGTTTTACATGCGAGTTCGTCGACCGCGGCCCCAACTCGGACTACGTCGGTTCAGGTTACCAAAGTTTATTAATGGCAGTCCTCCGGCACTCAATGTCAAATCTTCTGCTCTTTAATTCTACCTAACTCCGCTTTAACCCGACAACCAAACCATGCGTAATACATGTATTGGGGAAATTAACCCAACAGAAATACATTTAAGAAGCTGTTGTGCCATTAATGTGTATATTTTGATCATAAATAAAATTGGAATTGCTTCTAGAAATTTATCGTCTATATAGAGAAAATATTTATCAAAATTTCGAGCGGCTATACTTTTTCAAACACGGTCAGTCAAAACAGTGCTGTCGAGTCTAAAAAAGGTTCGAATTCAATTAAATAATTATTGGAAGAACATACTGCTTAGACCATTTGATTTTTTTCCTTTTTGCCACTCGATTCATTCGCCAATTCAATGAAACAGCTGTTTCTCATTATAAAATCAGCTGTTTTCAATGAATTGGCGAACGAATCGAGAGACAAAAAGAAAACAAGTAAAAGCGTGCTAAATTCGGCCGGGCCGGATCTTATATACCCTCCACCATGGATCGCATTTGTCGAGTTCTTTTCCGGGCATCTCTTCTTTGGGAAAAAAGGATATAAGAAAAGATTTCCTCTGCTATTAGAGCGATATCAAGATATTGTCCGGTTTGGACCACAATTAAATTATATGTTGGAGGCCTGTGTAAAATGTCAGCCAATTCGAATAAGAATTGCGCCCTTTGGGGGCTCAAGAAGTAAAATAGAGAGATCGATTTATTTGGGAGCTGTATCGGGCTATAGACCGATTCAGACCATAATAAACACGTATGTTGATGGTCATGAGAGAATCCGTCGTACAAAATTTCAGGCAAATCGGATAAGAATTGCGCACTCTAGAGGCTCAAGAAGTCAAGACCCAAGATCGGTTTATATGGCAGCTATATCAGGTTATGAACCGATTTGAACCATACTTGGCACAGTTGTTGGATATCATAACAAAACACGTAGTGCCACAATACATTCAAATCGGATAAGAATTGCGCCCTCTAGAGGCTCAAGAAGTCAAGACCTAAGATCGGTTTATATGACAGCTATATCAAAACATGGACCGATATGGCCCATTTACAATTCCAACCGACCTACACTAATAAGATGTATTTGTACAAAATTTCAAGCGGCTAGCTTTACTCTTTCGGAAGTTAGCGTGCTTTCGACAGACGGACGGACGGACGGACGGAATATATATACTTTATGGGGTCTCAGACGAATATTTCGAGTAGTTACAAACAGAATGACGAAATTAGTATACCCCCCATCTTATGGTGGAGGGTATAAAAAGGTAATGGTTTAGGTCGTTGTAGTTTAATTGAAAAATAAAGGGTGATTTTTTTGAGGTTAGGATTTTCATGCATTAGTATTTGACAGATCACGTGGGATTTCAGACATGGTGTCAAAAGGAAAAATGCTCAGTATGCTTTGACATTTCATCATGAATAGACTTACTAACGAGCAACGCTTGCAAATCATTGAATTTTATTACCAAAATCAGTGTTCGGTTCGAAATGTGTTCATTCACCGTTCAGCGATGAGGTTCATTTCTTGTTGAATGGCTACGTAAATAAGCAAAATTGCCGCATTTGGAGTGAAGAGCAACCAGAAGCCGTTCAAGAACTGCCCATGCATCCCGAAAAATGCACTGTTTGGTGTGGTTTGTACGCTGGTGGAATCATTGGACCGTATTTTTCAAAGATGCTGTTGGACGCAACGTTACGGTGAATGAACACATTTCGAACCGAACACTGATTTTGGTAATAAAATTCAATGATTTGCAAGCGTTGCTCGTTAGTAAGTCTATTCATGATGAAATGTCAAAGCATACTGAGCATCTTTCTCTTTGACACCATGTCTGAAATCCCACGTGATCTGTCAAATACTAATGCATGAAAATCCTAACCTCAAAAAAATCACCCTATATAACATTTTCAATCACATTTATATATAAAAATTATTTAAGATTGTATTAAAAAAATTGCTGAATCAATTAATTTTTTAATTAAAACGAAAACTTTCGATCACAATCGTAATTGAGGAAACAAGTTCAGATTCTATTAAAAGAATATTGAATCAATTCATTTTTTAAGTGAAGTTTTAACATGGCATGATACTTCATAAATGAAACCAGCATTAGTAAGGGGATAACCACCGTTGAAAAAATGTGTTTGATGTGCAGGGGAATGAGCCCAGGAGTTAGGCGCCATAGGCGGACTTGCCTCCGTTGGCTACGGTGGCCTCCGTTGGCTACGGTGGCTCAAAAATTTCTTAAATAATTCAAACACTTTCCATCTTACTTAAAATTGGTTCCAATTTTCTGCAATTATATAATTTTTGATCGAATTTAAATAACAGCAAACAAAATAACTACTACTATTAAACAAAAATTAAAGCCAAAAATAGACAATTTTTTATTAAGATATAGCAAACGCCTCTATTGTTGTTTAGAAGTTCACATATTTTGTTTGGATTCATTCAAAAGTTTTGATTTTTTAAATAATATCAGCAGACAGAATTTGCTGATATACGCAGACTAATTTCTCTGAGTGTGTATCTCAATGTAGTCCCCCAAGCCCACTTTGTGTTCTAGCTCTGATCCATCTGTATATCATTATCTCCCAGATCACCATAGTTCCGTCAATCAAAGACCGTGCGCAGCAGTGCCTCGCACTCGATCTTAAGTTTCATCACAGGTATCCGATCGGAAACCTCTTCTAATTTATCCATGTTTCTTAGTGTAGACCCCCAAGCACACTTTGTGTTCTAGCTTTGATCCATCTGTATATCATGATCTCCCAGATCACCATAGATCCGCTGCATCTCACTTAGTCTGTATGTCAATGGGTCGGATATCTAGAATAGTCTCCAGTGCCCAAGTGGGCGTGGTCCTCATCGCTCCGCCTATGCCAAGAGCATGTTATTTTATCCTTACGTTGCACCTTTTCTCCATCGCAGTATGTATTGGTCTAATCACGCTCCTGTAGAGCCAGCGGGCTAACCTCGGATTCAGGACCCATATCGAGCCTATGGCCCGTCTATAGTGCCCACCATCGGTGTGCCTTCTCAGTGCGCTCCTGAAAGTCACACTTTCAATTAAGTTTCCTGTCCAATATCTCTCCTATAAATTTGACCTTGTTAGATATTGAAATAGTTCTATTAAGGAAATTTCGATTTATTAGGATAAAAATTCAGGTGTAGAGCAGCTCAATAATTCAAATCCCAATATCGGTTTATATTCTTGGACCTATATGGCCGGGCCTTTGTTTTGACTTTGTACATGATAAATGTGCCCAATCGTGTAAAAATTTTGCATCGAGGTGCTCAAGAAGTCAAATCCGGGGGCTAGTTACGTGGAGGCTTTTGTGCGGCTAATGGCATAAAAGTACTTAACCTACTAAATTTCAGCCAAAACGAACAAAATTGAGGTTCCAAGGGATTTTAGAAATCAAATCGAGACAACGATTTATATGGGTAATTTATAATTATGGACCTGTCTGGGCAAGATTTCAACGAACTTTGCATGCCAACTTTTAGCCCCATTTCGCAAAAAATTAGGTTTTTGGGGCTGATGAAATCAAATCAAAGGACCAATTTTAGCCATATCTAAATCTGAACCAATATGACTCATTTCCATTACTTGTTTTTATTTGCCCAATAGTCATAAGTTTGGCAATATATAAGGCCACATTTGGCACTATAGACATTTGGGATAGCTACATATCGGCTATGTCGCAGTTGCAGGAAACCTAAATCACACACCCTTTGAGGGCCCTCGCAAACAAAACAAAGTCGTCACAAATGAATGCGTATCTTTTGATTTTTCTTTTTCCTCTTCGTATCTCTTGAAAAATTTAAATGAGCTTTTAAAATTGTTAGCTACTGTTTGACGCAACCAATTGATTTTTGCCTTCTTTTGTATGGATTTGAACTCTTCCAGTGTTAGCCATCACATTATATCACATCAGATTGCCGTGACTGCGGGCTAAACGTATTCAAATTGTTTTTCGTTTCAATGGTGATGCAGTGACTGCCGTCTGTTTCTAAGGCTGTTCTGCCAAATCATGAAGTGAGATTTCAGCGATTTGGCGTCCAGCTTCGAAAACCGCTCATAAAATAGAGTTTAAAGGGTCATTGTTTTGTGTAGATTCAAAAAATGATATTTTTAGACAGTTTATAGGTAAAATCAATTATACATATTCTACTATGACTAGAATACGATAACTTTTAGCATTACTTTTATGATTCTTAATTTGGAAAAATGTGTCATGATCAATATGTGTACTTACAATAATTTAGATGTAATTGGTTGCTAATATTATTTAGGGTAGCTGACACAAAGTGCTGCCAAGTTCACAGTGATATATCGATCAAACCCGAAATGACGGCAACATGATATTCACTGCTCACTATATTGTTCACAAGCCACCAAAAGCATTTGGCTGTCCGTCCGTCCGTCTGTAGAAAACAAGATAGCGGTCGAACAACTGAAATTTTGCACTGATAATTCTTGTTGATGTATGTGGTTTGGGATTGCAAATGGACAATATCGGTTCAGATTTATATATAGCTCTCATATAAACCGGTCTCCCGATTTTGAATTTTGAATCCCTGGAAACCCTATATGTTATCCAATTGGGCTGAAATTTTGCAAAACAATATACTGTTACGGCTTCCAACAATAGTGCCAACTACGGTCTATAACCTGATATTGTTCCCATATAAAACGGTCTCCCAATTTGAGATCTTGAGCCCCTGGAAGCCGCAATTGTTGTCTGACTGAAATTGTGTACGTAGTATACTGATATGAATTCCAACAAGCGTGGTAAGTATGATCCAAACCAGTGTATAATGTGATATAGCTCCCATATAAACCAATCTCCTGATTAGTATTCTACGTCGCCAAGTAGTTTAAAATTTTGGCTGATTTCTATACGTACAGTACGCAAGTGCCCTTCAACCAACCAATTCATTTTTTTACATTTTTATACCCACCACCGAAGAATGGGGGTATATTCATTTTGTCATTCCGTTTTCAACACATCGAAATATCCATTTCCGACCCTATACAGTATATATATTCTTGATGAGCGTAAAAATCTAAGATGATCTAGACATGTCCGTCCGTCTGTCCGTCTGTCTGTTGAAATCTCGCTACAGTCTTTAAAAATAGAGATATTGAGCTGAAATTTTGAACAGCAGGTTAAGTTCGAAGATGGGCAAAATCGGACTATATCTTGATATAGCCCCCATATAGACCGGTCCGCCGATTTAGGGTCATAGGCCAATAAAAGCCTCATTTATTATCCGATTTTGCTGAAATTTGGAACAGTGAGTTCTTTTAGGCCCTCCGACGTTATTCTTCAATTTGGCTCAGATCGGATCAGATATCAGATTGATATAGCTGCCATATAGACCGATCTCTCGGTATAATGTTTTGGGTCCATAAAAGGCGCATTTATTGTCCGATGTTACCGAAATTTGGGACAGAGAGTTAAGTTAAACCCCTCCAAACATTTCTGCAATTTGGTCTATATCGATCAAAATTTGTATATAGATGCTATATAGACCGATATCTTGATTTTAAGCCTTGGCCCCAAAAATGGCGCATTTATAATCCGATTTCACTGAAATTTGACAGAGTGACTTATGTGAAAGCCTAACCATGTTGTATATGATTCAGATTGGTTTATTTTTATACCCTCCACCATAAGATGGGGGGTATACTAATTTCGTCATTCTGTTTGTAACTACTCGAAATATTCGTCTGAGACCCCATAAAGTATATATATTCTTGATCGTCGTGACATTTTATGTCGATCTAGCCATGTCCGTCCGTCTGTCCGTCCGTCCGTCCGTCCGTCCGTCCGTCCGTCTGTCTGTCGAAAGCACGCTAACTTCCGAAGGAGTAAAGCTAGCCGCTTGAAATTTTGCACAAATACTTCTTATTAGTGTAGGTCGGTTGGTATTGTAAATGGGCCATATCGGTCCATGTTTTGATATAGCTGCCATATAAACCGATCTTGGGTCTTGACTTCTTGAGCCACTAGAGTGCGCAATTCTTGTCCGATTGGAATGGAATTTCGCACGACGTGTTTTGTTATGATACCCAACAACTGTGCCAAGTATGGTTCAAATCGGTCCATAACCTGATATAGCTACCATATAAACCGATCTTGGGTCTTGACTTCTTGACCCTCTAGAGGGCACAATTCTTATCCGATTTGAATGAATTTTTGCACGAAGTATTTCGTTATGATATCCAACAACTGTGCCAAGTATTGTTCAAATCGGTTCATAAACTGATATAGCTGTCATATAAACAGATCTGGGGATTTGATTTCTTGATCTTCTAGAGGGCGCAATTCCTATCCGATTTGGCTGAAATTTTGCATGACGTATTTTATTTTTACTTTCAACAACTGGGTCAAATAAGGTTCAAATCAGTTCATAACCTGATATAGCTGCCATATAAACCGATCTGGGATCTTGACTTCTTGACCCCTAGAGGTCGCAATTATTATCCGATATGCCTGAAATTTTGTACGATGGATCCTCTCATGACCATCAACAAACGTGTTTATTATGGTCTGAATCTGTCTATAGCCCGATACAGATCCCATATAAATCGTTCTCTCTATTTTACTTCGTGAGCCCCAATGGGCGCAATTCTTAAACGAATTGGCTGAAATTTTACACAGGCCTCCAACATATAATTTAATTGTGGTCCGAACCGGACCATATCTTGATATCGTTTTAATAGCAGAGTAACTCTTTTCTTATATCCTTTTTTGCCTAAGAAGAGATGCCGGGAAAAGAACTTGACAAATGCGATCCATGGTGGAGGGTATATAAGATTCGGCCCGGCCGAACTTAGCACGCTTTTACTTGTTAGATATAGCTACTTATCCTTATAAAAGACCAATATTTTGTTATACACAATTGAACACTGACTTGTACTTATTAGTATTTGGTCCAAATCGGTACATATTTCGTTATAACTGCTGTGGGACATAAGGTATGTAATTTTCACCGGATTTTGATTAAAGATGGTTTATATATATACCCGAGGTTGTGGGTATCCAAAGTTCAGCCCGGGCGAACTTAACATCTTTTTACTTGTTTTATCATTACAAAGTTTCGTATTTAAAATATTTCACAAATACAACATTTTGCTGAGGCCACGGTCGCGTTAAAATTAATATTCTTAAGGACAAAATTATAATCATATCCTTAGTCAAAACAAAGACATTTTTATTAAATCTTTTCTTAAGACAAAATTTTTATAAACAAATTTCAAAAAATATTTTCTAAAGACTAAATTTTAATGAATTCTTTTAAGGACTAAATTCCAATGAAAACTCTCCCTCGATGATACTTCATTTATTCATAATTTAGAGAATTTACATTGAAGTAGCATTTTTTATAAACATTTTGAATTTTAAAAATTTTTGGAATAAAAAATCTTTTTATTTCCTAAGCCACTTCGGCCGGGCCGAACTTTGGATACCCACCACCTCGGGTATATATATAAACCATAGCTGCTATTTAGACCGATCTTTCAATTTAAGGTTTTGGGCCCATAAAAGGCGCATTTATTGTCCGATGTCGCCGAAATTTGGGACAGTGTGTTAAGTTAAGCCCCTTAACATACTTCTATAATATGGCACAGATCGGTCCAGATTTGGATATATCCTAACACAACTTACTGTTCCAAATTTCAGCGAAATCGGTTAATAAATGTGGCTTTCATGGGCCTAAGAGCCTAAATCGGAGGATCGGTCTATATGGCAGCTATAACCAAATCTGGACCGATCTGAGCCAAATTGACGAAGGATGTTGAAGGGCCTAACATAACTCACTGTCCCAAATTTCAGCAAAATCGGATAATAAATGAAGCTTTTATGGGCCTAAGAGCCTAAATCGGAGAATCGGTCTATATGGCAGCTATAACCAAATCAGGACCGATCCGGGTCAAATTAACGAAGGATATCGAAGGGCCTAACCCAACTCACTGTCCCAAGTTTCAGCAAAATCGGATAATAAATGAAGCTTTTATGGGCCTAAGACCCTAAATCGGAGGATCGGTCTATATGGCAGCCATATCCAAATCTGAACCGATCTGAGCCAAATTGACGAAGGATGTCGAAGGGCCGAACACAACTCACTGTCCCAAATATCAGCAAAATCGGATAATAAATGTGGCTTTTATGGACCTAATACCCCAAATCCGATATAGCCTATTTTCGAACTTAACCTGCTTATAGACGAAAAAAAAAAGAATCTGTGCAAAGTTTCAGCTCAATATCTCTATTTCTAAATTCTGTAGCGTGATTTCAACAGACAGACGGACGGACATGTCTAGATCGTCTTAGATTTTTACGCTGATCAAGAATATGTTCTTTATAGGGTCGGAAATGGATATTTCCGGATATTTATACCCACCCATCCTTCGGTGGTGGGTATAAAAACATCTCTTCCAACAAAATTTCTAAAAAAATGCCTAATGTTATAAAAACAAGTAACAGGCATAACCGTAAAAAGTAACACACCATTATTTTTTCAGCAGACTTGTGTACTCAAAGCAGCAGGTTTTGTTAGTCGAAATAACAGTAAGAAATGTTTGCTAATATAGCAATTCTATATTTGCTGATACAGCAGGAATGTCTGATTTCCCATTTTCAGCAGACAAAAACTGCTGTTTTAAACTTAAACCTTTGGCCATAAAAGCCACATTTATTATCCGATCTTTCTGATATTTGAGACATTGGGTTGTGTTAGGCCACTCGATATCCCAGATCGACCCAGATTTGGATACAGCTGTCATATAAGCCTATCTCTCGATTTAAGGTCTTGGGTCCATAAAAGACGGATTTATTGTCCGATTTCGCTGAAATTTGGGACAGTGACTTATGTTAAGCTTTTCGACGTCCAGGTCTTATATGGTTCGGATCGTCTATATTAGGATATAGCTGCCAAAAACAGCAATATTGTTCCAAAATTTAACAATTACTTGTATTTATTAGACCACATGCCGATATTGGATATAGCTGCTACGGGTGCATAAATAAAGCATTTTTTTCTGCTCAAGTTTTTTGCCTGTTAGTTGGAAGATCATTAAATTCTACAATTTTTGTTTGTTTCTCTTTCGAGACGAGCTCAATGATCGGAGATTTTCTTTGTCAATGGAAAAGGAAAGCCAGAGAAAGCAACACACACCAACCACTATGGGACGCATTTCATCTTTGGTTAGAAGACTTTTCAACCATATTAGATGTGATGACTTCAAGGGAAACGCCTCTATGATACAAACGCTCTATAAAATAAAACGCCTCTATGATACAATTACCGCATTAACCACGCTCGACAACCCTGTCTATTAGCCAACCGAACGTATTGCCTTTTTACTTGCTTCTTCAATAGGAATATTGAGCAATAGTTGTATGCAATTTTTAACCTATTTATCCATCAAAATTTGGATTTTTTGTCGATTTTAATGAAATTCGAAGGAGAACTTAAGCATGTCATTTGCATTTACACGTCATGCTCAAATGACGTTTTATTTATAACAAGTAAAAGCGTGCTAAGTTCGGCCGGGCCGAATCTTATATACCCTCCACCATGGATCGCATTTGTCAAGTTCTTTTCCCGGCATCTCTTCTTAGGCAAAAAAGGATATAAGAAAAGAGTTACTCTGCTATTAAAACGATATCAAGATATGGTCCGGTTCGGACCACAATTAAATTATATGTTGGAGGCCTGTGTAAAATTTCAGCCAATTCGTTTAAGAATTGCGCCCATTGGGGCTCACGAAGTAAAATAGAGAGAACGATTTATATGGGATCTGTATCGGGCTATAGACAGATTCAGACCATAATAAACACGTTTGTTGATGGTCATGAGAGGATCCATCGTACAAAATTTCAGGCATATCGGATAATAATTGCGACCTCTAGGGGTCAAGAAGTCAAGATCCCAGATCGGTTTATATGGCAGCTATATCAGGTTATGAACTGATTTGAACCTTATTTGACCCAGTTGTTGAAAGTAAAAATAAAATACGTCATGCAAAATTTCAGCCAAATCGGATAGGAATTGCGCCCTCTAGAAGATCAAGAAATCAAATCCCCAGATCTGTTTATATGACAGCTATATCAGTTTATGAACCGATTTGAACAATACTTGGCACAGTTGTTGGATATCATAACGAAATACTTCGTGCAAAAATTCATTCAAATCGGATAAGAATTGTGCCCTCTAGAGGGTCAAGAAGTCAAGACCCAAGATCGGTTTATATGGTAGCTATATCAGGTTATGGACCGATTTGAAACATACTTGACACAGTTGTTGGGTATCATAACAAAACACGTCGTGCGAAATTCCATTCCAATCGGATAAGAATTGCGCACTCTAGAGGCTCAAGAAGTCAAGACCCAAGATCGGTTTATATGGTAGCTATATCAGGTTATGGACCGATTTGAACCATACTTGGCACTGTTGTTGGATATAATAAGAATACACGTCGTGCAAAATTTCATTCCAATCGGATAAGAATTGCGCACTCTAGAGGCTCAAGAAGTCAAGACCCAAGATCGGTTTATATGGCAGCTATATCAGGTTATGGACCGATTTGAACCATACTTGGCACAGTTGTTGGATATCATAACAAAACACGTTGTGCAAAATTTCATTCTGATCGGATAAGAATTGCGCACGCTTGAGGCTCAAGAAGTCAAGACCCAAGATCGGTTTATATGGCAGCTATATCAGGTTATGGACCGATTTGAACCATACTTGGCACAGTTGTTGGATATCATAGCAAAACACGTCATGCAAAATTTCATTCTAATCGGATAAGAATTGCGCACTCTAGTGGCTCAAGAAGTCAAGACCCAAGATCGGTTTATATGGCAGCTATATCAAAACATGGACCGATATGGCCCATTTACAATACCAACCGACCTACACTAATAAGAAGTATTTGTGCAAAATTTCAAGCGGCTAGCTTTACTCCTTCGGAAGTTAGCGTGCTTTCGACAGACAGACGGACGGACGGACGGACGGACGGACATGGCTAGATCGACATAAAATGTCACGACGATCAAGAATATATATACTTTATGGGGTCTCAGACGAATATTTCGAGTAGTTACAAACAGAATGACGAAATTAGTATACCCCCCATCTTATGGTGGAGGGTATAAAAATGGTCTTTTTATTTTGATATATCTTAAAATTGTATATGCCTAAGAAATCGCATTTACCGATTGTAAAGATAGGGATAGTAAAATATCGCCGAAATGTTTGACAATATATTGAATACCCCAAACTCAATGTAAAACTAAGATATCCACACCAAAATATCTAATCGGCAAGCAGTACAAAGTTTTAGCAAGCAATACAAACTTAAGCTCTTGTTTTATGACCAAATGTCACCGATGAGTCCCTTGCTGGGCCCTCGACTAAAATTTTCCATAAAAAATATATACAGAAGGATTTTGAAAAATTTTCTATTTGGAACCACAGTGAGATAGATGGTTACAAAGTTTCCCTTTTGTTGTCGATAACTATAATTGTCTCTTCCTCACGAAAGTTTCGTGATAACCGAAATTCCAATCTAACAACTTTTGCATACTTTTGTGAAGACTGATCATGATCAACAGCGTTACGCATTATCGTTTTAAGCCATTATTTAGGCAAATCATTAAAATATCTGATTTCGAACAAAAGGCTAAGAAAAATTGCTTAAAGACAGGAAGCCTAATCTGTTTTTAATCTTTTCATAAATGCAGCAAAGATCGCAGCACAGTGATGGGCGAGCATTCATTTAAGCCAGCAAGCGTCTGCATGTGGCGACGACCATGGCCCAAGATAGCTTGACAGTCTGGTCCGGATGGGTCGTAATCGGTGAGCGGTGCTCCGGGCAAAGTCTGAAATCTTGAAGTGGCAATTAGAATCGCTTAATTATAAATGGATATTATTAATACACGTGTGAGGCCGGCGGGGTTCACTTTTGGGCCTTGTCCTTTAGCTACTGCTGTGCTACCGTTGCCATTGTCGGCTGCCATTATCAATGGATATTGTGGTGTGTTTTTCTAACGATTTAATTACATTAATTTTTGTTTAAATTTATAATTTGTTAGAATTCATTTTCATGTAAAGCGAAGACTTAATACCAACTCACTTGGCCTTAAAACCCCAAGCATTGTTACGGACATTTAATTTAAAGACGCAACTTTTACTTCATCCTCCCCTTTACTGAGTGATTGGTAATGCATTTACATTTGTGCAATGTCACATTTGTAACATCATTCGTATTTCATGATTTATTGGCGAGATCCTAAATAATCTTTCAGCCTTCTATGGAGGGAATTGACAGCCTGAGGGAGTTGACACCCATATAAATGGAATCTAAAGTGCGAAATAGCCTCAGTTCAACAAAAACTTACAGTGTGTGTGTGCAGATTTAAGCGTACAGTGCGGTAAGTCTAATTCAAGCTAGCCTAACTTAATTCAACTCTTAGACCTCAATGATATAAAGCCTCAACTTAGAGTATTGTGTCAAGAACTAAGGATTAGTTGAATTAGTTTTGGTTTATTTTGCAAAAACCACTTAGGTGAATGAAAGACTCCTCCAGGGATTAAGAGAACAAAGCGGGAAAAAGAACATTGGGAAAAGCTGTTTAAATGCGAGCTATATTGAAATATAAACCGATATGGACCATTCGCAAACATCAACAACCTACTTCGATCAAAATTGTTGGCAGAAGATTTTGAACAGACAACTTCGTTCGTTCGAACGGTATCGTTAAAGCGACAATCAAATTTGTTTAGACCCACTAAGAATGCCAAAGCGATCAGGAATAAATATACTTCAAATGAAGGATCAAAGGCCGATATTTAAAGTGGTTACCGTAGGGATGATGAGATTGGTATACCACCATCTTTGGTAGGTATATATGTTATGAAAAATGATGTTTAGAAACAAGTAAAAGCGTGTTATGTTCGACCGGGCCCCACCACCATGGATTCCGCTAAAAATGTATACAAAATAAATTTAGTTGAAGGGCATAATTTTATTCTATTGGGTTGCCCAAAAAGTAATTGCGGGTTTTTTAAAAGAAAGTAAATGCATTTTTAATAGAACTTAGAATGAGCTTTAATCAAATATACTTTTTTTTACACTTTTTTCTAAAGCAAGCTAAAAGTAACAGCTGATAACTGACAGAAGAAAGAATGCAATTACAGAGTCACAAACTGTGAAAAAATTTGTCAACGCCGACTATATGAAAAATCCAATTTACTTTTTGGGCAACCAAATACATAGCAAATTTCGGTCAAACCGGCAAAAATAAAAGCTTCTTTTTGGCACAGTTGTTTAAAATCGCACGTAAAATCGTGCGGTGCTATGCAAAATTTCAGCCAAATCGGGAAAAAATTGTGCCTTGTAAGCACTCAAAAAATCAAACGGCAGTTCGTTTCATATGGGAGCTATATCCAAATCTGAACCGATATGACCTATTTGCAATCCCCAACGACCTAAACCAATCAGAATAGGCTAGCTTTACGTGTTCGACTGCTATTGTGGTTTCCACAGACGGACGAACATGACTAGATCGACTCAAAGTGTCAAGACGATCAAGAATATACATATTATATGGGATCTTAGATCAATATTTCGAGGTGTTACAAAGAAATGACTAGATTAGAATATCCCCATCCTATGGTGGTGGGTATAAAAAGGCATTAAGTTCGGCCGGGCCGAACTTTGAGTGCCCACCTGCTCAGATATATGTAAAGGGTGATTTGTTAGTGCTATAGGACAGTTAAAAAAACACATAAAGTTCAGAAAAATGTATGAAATCTTCCTTTGAACCGATAGTACGGTCCATATAATTTAATGTTTGAAGATTATGTCATGCAAATGTTGACCGTGACTGCGCCTCAAATGGTCCATCCGCTTAGTGAAATGTTGGCATACTCTTTCCAACATCTCGGCCGGTATCTCACCAATAAATGCTTCAAAGTTGTCTTCCATTGCGTCAACTGAAGCGGGCTTGTCTGTATAGACATGAGCTTTAACATAGCCCCACACAAAATAGTCTAAAGGCGTTAAATTGCACGATCTAGGTTGCGAATTGACCGGTCCCGAACGCGAAATAAAATGTTCACCTACCTCGCCACTCGATAAATTCATTGCAACGCGTGCTGTGTGGCATGTGGCACCGTCTTGTTGAAACCAAATGTCATGCAAGTCAAGCTCTTGCATTTTGGGCAAAAAAAAAGTTGGATATCATCTAACGGCAGCGCTCACTTTCACAGTTACATTACAATTCGCATAATCTTTGAAGAAGTACGGTCCAATGATGACACCAGTCCATAAACCGTACCAAAGTGTGACATTTTTTGGATGTATTGGTAGCTCTTGCAACGCTTCTGGCTGATCTGCACTCCAGAATTCAAAAAATTTTGCTTTCTTCTCCTTCTGTTCAAACAAAATTTTGATTGAATGATAGCCGCTTGCCGAAGACTTTGCACGGTGTAAGAAATTCAACATTTTCCCCTCTTTTTAGGCAACACCATTCCAAACAAACATGGATGGATGGATGGATGTCGAGAGACCTAAAACTATCCACTGTCTCAAATTTCAGCAAAATCGGGTAATATATAAAGTTTTTATGGGCTCCAGACCCTTTATGGGCAGATCGGTCTGTATGGCAGCTATATCTAAATATATTCCGATGTGAACCATATTTGGGTCTTATGTTGGGAGGCCTAAACCTACTCACCGTTTCAAATTTCAGCGCAATCGGTTAGAAAAAAAGATTTTATGGGCTTCAGACTCTTAATCGGGAGATCGGTCTATATGGCAGCTATATAGCATTTTGTAATTCCGTTTGCAACACTTCGAAATATCCATTTCCTACCCTATAAAGTATATAGATTCTTGATCGTCTTACAAATCTAAGACAATCTGCCATGTCCATGTATGTCTGTTGAAATCACGCTACAGTCTTTAAAAATAGAGATACTGAGCTGATAGTGTGCAAAGATTCTTTTTTTTGTCCAGATTTGTCCCAGATTTAAATATAGCTGCCATATAGACCAATTTCTCGATTAAGGGCTTGGTCCCATAATAGGCTCATTTACTGTCCAATTTGGTTTAGCGAGAATTGTTAGGCTCCTCGAATGTCCTATTCAATAGGGAGCAGATTCGGATGTTGCTGCTATATATACCGATCTTCCGCTTTAAGGTTTTAGGCCCAAACAATTTGAATTTATTAACGGATTTCTCTGAAATTTTACACAAAGAGTTCTGTTAGGCCCTTCGACATTCGTAACAAGTACGGCTAAGATCGGTTTTTATACCCACCACCACAGGATATGGGGTATATTCAGTTAGTCATTCTGTTTGCAACACATCGAAATATCAATTTCCGACTCTACAAAGTATATATATTTCGGATCGTCGTAAAATTCTAAAATGTTTTCACGATGTCCGTGTGTCTGTCCGTCCGTCTGTCTGTTGTAATCACTCTAAGCCTTCAAAAATTTAGATATTGAGCTGAAATTTCTTGAACGGGCTAAATCGAACCATATATCGATAACTGCTATATAGACCAATCTGCCTATAAAAGGTCTAATGTCCATAAATGCTTTATTTTTTCCGATTTCGCTGTAACTTGAAAGAGTGAGTAGCTTAAGGATTCCCGACTTCTGACCTAAATATCGTTCAGATCGGAATTTATTTAGATATAGCTGCCACATATACCATTCTGCCGATAAAAGGTCTGAAGCACATAAAAGCTTTATTTCTCACTCGAGTTTGATGAAATTTGAAACAGTGGGTTATTTTAAGCCCACCCTGCGGTGGTGGGTATAAAACAGGGTTAGGCACATGTGCTAGTGTGCGAAATATTTCCAAGCCACTGGAACATAGCAAGGTACGACCCTTGAAGCCTCCATATCTAATATGGCAGATGAGTAATTGGAAGCTAATTGCGAAACGCGTCACATAGTTGTTGTTGTGTGCTGCGATCTCTGGCTCTCCATTTCTATTGGTAAAGAAAAACCTCCAAACGATCAACACGTCTAGCAGGCAAAAAACTTGAAAATACAATTTTTATTCGTCGGTCTGCAGTATGTTCTCTATTTTTCAATCGGCCAATCGAGATGTCCTAAGCTGTGTGTGTAGCTGTATACTTCCTGTCAGCAATGGTACTATTCTTAGACTTTTTGCTAATTAGTTAATTTTCAACAATGGTTTGCGAATAATGGGACCAATTACCGTCGGATTAGTCCCTCTTGAATCTTTTTTGAAGACGCAGTAAGGTTCCCTTTGCTATATCACAAAATCGACGGTCATCAATTGTTGATGTTTTGCATTATAGTCTATGTGTTTCCGTTTTTATACCCTCCACCATAGGATGGGGGTATACTAATTTCGTCATTCTTTTTGTAACTACTCGCAATATTCGTCTGAGACCCCACAAAGTATATATATTCTTGATCGTCGTGACATTTTATGTCGATCTAGCCATGTTCGTCCGTCCGTCTGTCGAAAGCACGCTAACTTCCGAAGGAGTAATGCTAGCCGCTTGAAATTTTTGCCGACTACTTCTCATTAGTGTAGGTCGGTTGGGATTGTAAATGTAAATCTATATCATATCGGTCCATGATATAGCTGCCATATAAACCGATCTTGGGTCTTGACTTCTTGAACCTCTAGAGGGTGCAATTCTTATCCGATTTGAATGAAATTTTGCTCGAAGTATTTTGTTATGATATCCAACAACTGTGCTAAGTATGCTTCAAATCGGTTCATAACCTAATATAGCTGTCATATAAACAGATCTGGGGACTTGACTTCTTGAGCTTCTAGAGGGCGCAATTCCTATCCGATTTGGCTGAAATTTTACATGATGTATTTTATTCTTACTTTCAACAACTGTGTCAAATAAGGTTCAAATCGCTTCATAACCTGATATAGCTGCCATATAAACCGATCTTGGGTCTTGACATCTTGAGCCTCTAGGGGGCGCAATTCTTATCCGATTTTATTGAAGTTTTGCGCGTAGTGTTTTGGTATCACTTTCAACAACTGTGCTAAGCATAATTCAAATCGGTTTATAATCTGGTATAGCTGTCATATAAACCGATCTTCGATCTTGACTTCTTGAGCCAATAGAGCGCGCAACTGTCATCCGATTTGGCTGGTCCGAATCGGACTATAACTTGATATATTGTAGCTCCAATAGCATAACAGTTCTTATTCAATATTCTTTATTTGTCTAAAAAGAGATACCGCGCATAGAACTCGGCAAATGCGATCAATGGTTGCGGGTATATAAGATTCGGCCCGGCCGAACTTAGAATGTTCTTATTTGTTTTTTTATAAATTTGGACATTTGCAATCATCATCCACTATTTCTGTAATTTTTCTATATTTTTTCATAGTTTTGGTTAATTCTCGCCTTTCTGTGGAACAGTGCATTCTTAGTCCCATTATTACAGAAATTGTTTATTAAAAGTTTATAATTTACAATTGAAACCCGGCCAAAACCTATCAAATCATCCACAAGCCAAAAATGCGGTATATGTTTCTATACACACCCCTGAAGAGTTGGCCATGTTGCAATTCTCAATTATTTATTTTCAACCATACCAAGTATACATATTTATATGATCTACACATGTCCGTCCGCCTGTTTTTTGAAATCACTCTACAGCCTAAAGGTGGCCTATATATTAATATATCATCATTATACCGATCTCCCGATAAGAAATCTTGAGTTCATAAAAGTTTTGCCCTGATTTCAATGAGCAACCTTGCCGAGTGAGTCCAGAAATATGCTTTACTACCTACTTTCGCCGTTACAGTAAGATTCATAGACCCCCAAATATATGACTATGAACCAAAATAGGATATACTAGGACAGAGTATGAACCAAAATAGGACATATATTTGGATGCAGCTGCCATATAGCCCTGTTTTCCGATTGAAGGCATTGAACAGATGAATTTTGAACCCACAAAAGCCATATTTCCTACCATGAATTTACGAAATTTGGAAGAGATCCCTTAACACTCGTACCAGTTACTGTCAATATCAGAACTTACGCCCTCTTTCCTAAAATATTAAATGTTGAGACGTAATACCACAGGAACAGAAGAAGGAAAATGCCTTCTAGTTCCTACCGTTGAACCATCCAGATCGCTTTAAAAGACCCAATATCTTGCAAATGTTCACATCTCCCAAATCAGACAGGTTCTCAAAGAAATGAGAACCTAAAGTGGAACACCTTCTGACTGCTAGCTCGGAACACATACACAGAAGGTGTTCTATAGTCTCTTCTTCTTCGATGTCCTAACAGCTTCTGATTCGTTGGTGGCAACCTTCAGTTTGTCAGCATGTTTTCCGATTAGACAGTGCCCTTTCATAACGGACGCAATGACTGAAACGTCTGTTCTAGCCAATGACAGCAAAGCGGCATATCTCTGCGAGTCTAGATTAGACCACATTGCTTTGGAATGCTCACAGCCACCTCTTTGGGACTATCTATCATTCGTTGACCTTCGGGCCTGGTCCTGAAAATTTAGCTTACATGCCGCTAGAAGCATTCTCGCAGATTCCATTATCTTTGGAATGTGTAGGGTAGCTCCTAGTCTCGCAAGCTCGTCTGCTTTACATTTTCCTGGGATATCTGTATGGCCTAGCACTCAGAACAGGTGAACATCTCATTGAGAGATCTGTGACAGTCGAGAGCGGGTGTGTGTGAAGAAATACATTTTCCAGGGATTTAATGGCTGCCTGGCTGTCTGGCTGTCTATTTATACCAATCGTCGTTAGGACATTATATCTGAGCCATTCCACCATTTCCTTAATTACAAGGATCTCCGCTTGATACACACGGCAGTGGTCCGGTAACCTTTTCGATATGACCAGTTCTAGATCTTTAGAGTACACTTCAAAGCCCACCTGATTGTTTAGTTAGGAACCATCCGTATAGAAGTCTATGTAACTTCTGTTACCAGGATCTATCTTTCCAATCAGATCTAACAGGAATAGTGGTACAGTATTTCTTATCAAAAAGCGGCTCAGGTAAGGTGTAATCCACACTGCCTGGAACATCGGACATTGAATCAAGGATAACATGAGCAATGAGAAAGCTCCCTTAACCTCTCGGCAGTGGTCGCTGCAATTTGTCTAGCCGCAATGTCCAGAGACATTAGATGTAGCATTAAATTCAGTGCATCAGATAGTCTCGTCCTAAGGGCGTCTGTGATGTATAAACAAGTCATCCCTTGGACCCGGTTAGGAATTGAACAGTGGTCTTTTGAACCGCCGTCCATCAGACCTTTGCATTATAGATCTGACAACTGCAGTATATACCCAATGCATGACACGCGGTCTAAACCTCCAACATTTGCCAATGGCTCTCTTGCATTGCTTTTCTTGCCCTTTCCAAAATGTTGGATTTGAAGTTCAATGTCCGGTCCAACAAAACACCCAGGTATTTTGCGCTTTCTGTAAATTGAACATTCTCTCCTCCAAAGGAGACAGGTTCCACTGTAATCAACTTGTATCTCCTGCTATAAAGAACTACTTCTGTCTTGCAGGGATTTATACCTTAACCACTTTCGGTAGCCCACTCGCAGTTGCACGTAGAGCTTCCTGAAGTATATCTCTTAGAGTGCTGGGAAACATTCCCCTAACCGCAATTGCCACGTCATCAGTATTAGCGACCACTGTCACACCTCTTTCTTCCAGAGACAATAATATATTGTTAATGGCTACATTCCAAAGTAGAGGACAGAAGAGACAGAACACCTCATTGAGGTGTTCCTCTGCTGACCCATCTTTTTAGATACACAGATCCCAAGCCTGCCGTAATGCATCTTTTAGTAAGTAAGTTATTAATAAACTTTCTTACCGTAGAGTTGATATATAGAAACTCCAGCTCCTTCATGACTGACATCGGTTTTACATTATTGAAAGCACCTTCAATGCCAAGAAATGCTACCATTGATATTCCTTGACAGCGAGAGAACCCTCTGTGTAGCCAACTTGGACGTGAAGGGCTGTTTCAGTGGATTTGCCTTCACTTACTTTGCTGCTGTCGCGACAGGCGACCACCAGGGATCTTTGCCCTAAAATATGTTCCTATCAACCTCTCAAGAGTCTTCAGCATAAAGGATGACAGACTAATAGGACGAAAATCTTTCGCCTTCGTGTGGAAGGGGTTTCCTGCTTTCGGAATGAAAAAGACCTTCGTGTCCCTCCATTCCACAGGTATATATGACATGTTGATACAACCAGTGAACCAGTCTATCAAACACAGCTTGTAATTCATCACATCATCAGAGCCCGGCGACTTAAAGGAGTCGAAACTTCTTATCGCGCAAAGGATTTTCAGCTCAGACACAAAAATTCTTGAGGAGCGAAATAACGAAACGTCCGCTCCACTCAACGGTTTAATCAAGAATTGGAAAAATTTACCAAAAATTGAGGCCAGCCTGCCAACCTACCCAGACAAAAAGAATCTACCAAATTCTACCTAGGAAATTACCAAACTCGGCAACACTGATTATGAACACAGCTGTACATGTATACTATGTACGTGTTCACATTTTAATATTGCAGCCACAACCCATTATTTATGATCTTATGAACTGCGTTCATAAAATACGAAAATCCGAACATTGGAAACACTCTATGAACACTATTGATAATGAAAATGAATTTTATTTTTTCTGTGTAACTTTTAAGAAAATATTTCATATTGAATTTTGGGGTGCTATAAAATAAAAATGAAATAAATCCCAAATTTTTGAGTGCGTTAGGCGCGTGCTTGGATTACCAGTGCGGGGGTCGTGGGTTCAATTTGAGGCATCACAATAGTCTTAATTGGTCTAAGTGGGTCTGTTTCAAAATTAACTGCCATTCTAAACTAACCTTACCAAGTTCATGCAGGCTTGCTTAAGTTTTCACTTAGTGGCACAATAATGCCAAATTTTCTATGCCGTGATTTCCCTGTACCGCTTTCTTTTTTCTTCTTACATAGCATCTTGCGATAATTAAATCCAAGCATATATCAAATTATACATTTGTAGAGAGCAAAAAATATGACAATCAGATGTTCAATGAGACATGTTTATTTTGTTGTCTTTGAATGTTGTGGGTTTAGTTCACACGATTTAATAGCTTCATTGCATGTCTTAATTTATCGCAATCAAACATTCTAAAATCTCTAATGTTTTTATAATGAATCTTTTAAACACATTTCTGTACTCTACTCTACCGACTTGTTTTCCCAATTAAATTAAAAAAAAAAATACTTAATACTGAACTAAAGTGGTTGGCGTGCAATAGTTCGCAGATGGTAACTGGAATAAAGTTCACTGGGAACTGAAACTATTTTATTTAACAGCAGATGCAAAGGTAGAATCTTTTGAAGAACCCAAATGATTTGCTTTTGCGGTAAACCTACAAACCGAGTTCACATGCTTTTCCATGGACTCTAATTACGAACCACAAAAAGATCACTGAATTATAATTTCATATCAAACAATTATTTAAACTAATTAACATAAGAAAAGCCAGCAGGAAGCACATATTACTGATGCTAATTGAGGAATCTGTTCGGATGCCAACCAATTCGAACAAACTGGATACATTTGATCAATATTTAATTCAAATTTTACAATTGGCTAATTATTAAAATGTAACCACAAAAATATAAATAGACTCAAAAGCAAAAAAGTAAACGAGTTTAATGTTCGCCTGGGTCGAATCTAATGTACCCTCCACCATGGATTGCACTTTGCACGTTGTCTCTTTACTACACTCATAGAAAAAAGTTGCTATAAAAGCAGTAGTTCTGCAATTTCTGAGCGGCAGGCTTACTGCTGAAAAGTCTGTTGTTTGCTTAAAATTACTGCTATGAAGGGGATGTTGGAAGAAACAGGTAAGAGCGTGCTAAGTTCGGCCGGGCAGAATCATATATGCCCTCCACCATTGATCGCATTTTCCGAGTTCTATGCGCGGTATCTCTTATTAGACAAATATAGAATATTGAATAAGAACTGTTATGCTATTGGAGCTATATCAAGTTATAGTCCGATTTGGAACATAAATGATTGCTGAACATTGTAGAAGTCATTGTGTAATAATTCAGTTTATTCAGATAAGAATTGCGCCTAGAAGCAAAATCGGGAGATAGGTTTATATGGGAGCTGTATCAAGCTATTGATCGACTCAGACCATATAAGACACGTATGTTGAGGGTCATGAGAGAAGCCGTTGTAAAAGACCCTTGCACAAGACCCAGATCGGTTTATATGCCAGCTATATCAGGTTATATACCAATTTACGCCATACTTAATACAGCTATTGGAAGCCATAACAAAACACCTCACGCAAAATTTCAGCCAAATCGGATGAGAATTGCGCGCTCTAGAGGCTCAAGAAGTCAAGATCCAAGATCGGTTTATATGTCAGGTATACCAGATTATGAACCGATTTGAATCATACTTAGCGCAGTTGTTGGAAGTGATACCAAAACATCATGTGCAAAATTTGAGTCAAATCGAACGAGATTTGCGCCCTCTAGAGGCTCAAGAAGTCAAGACCCAAGATCGGTTTATATGGCAGCTATATCAAAACATTGACCGATTTGGCCCATTTACAATACCAACCGACCTACACTGATAAAAAGTATTTGTGCAAAATTTCAATCGGCCAGCTTTACTCCTTCGAAAGTTTACGTGCTTTCGACAGACAGACGGACGGACGGACATGGCAAGATCCACTTAAAATGACATGACGATCAATATTATATATACTTAATGAGATCTGAGAAGCATATTTCGAGGTGTTACAAACAGAATGACGAAATCAGTATACCCCCATCCAATAGTGGAGGGTATAAAAATTAAACACTAATGTAAATATGTGTATCAGTGGATGTTTTTAATCTCAGTGGTGATTATAAACATCCACATCAATCCATTTGTGGGTATACTAATTTCGCCATTCTGTTTGTAACACCTCGAAATATGCATCTCAGATTCCATAAAGTATATATATTCTTGATCGTCATGTCATTTTAAGTTGATCTAGGCATGTCCGTCCGTCTGTCTGTCGAAAGCACGCTAATTTTCGAAGGAGTAAAGCTAGCCGCTTGAAATTTTGCACAAATACTTTTTACACTACACTAATAAGAACTATTTGTGCAAAATTTCAAGAGGCTAGCTTTACTTCTTCGAAAGTTAGCGTGCTTTCGACAGGCAGAAGAACGGACATCGCTAGATCGACTTGAAATGTCATGACGATCAATAATATATATTCCTATTGGGGTCTTAGAGGAATATTTCGAGGAGTTACAAACAGAATGACGAAATTAGTATACCCCCATCCTATGGCGGAGGGTATAAAAATGCGAACGAACTAAGCCACATTTCGAAATGAAAATCAATAGATGGATCAGGTGGCTTCTTTACAGTAATATTCCACAAATTAAAATCATCTCTTCCAACAAATTTTCTAAAAAGTGTCTAAAGTAACCAAAACAAATAACAGGCAAACATAAAAAATAGCACAACATTTTTTTACCAGACTTTTGTACTTAAAATATCAGCTTTTGTTTGCTGATGTAGCTGACCGAAATATTTGCTAATACAGCAGCCCTATGTTTGCTGAAACAGCAGTAATGTCTGCTTTCCTATTTTTAGCAGACAAAAACTGCTGTTGAGTGTAATAGATAATGGGTGGTCAAAACGAGAAATCCAATTGATTTCGTTAATACTTAAAAAAAACCTTCACTTTGTTACTCAAGAAGTTAAATCATGAGATTGGTTGATATGGGATCTAGTCAGTTTATGAACCGATTGAAGAACGTATACTCGCAAAAAATTATTCCTTTCCCATAAATGCAATTTTCGGCAAGTAAACTTCTTTCGTGAAAATGTTTTAAAATCAGAATACTTAATACCAAATAATGTAGTAACGTAATACCACTCTACACTAACAGCTAAATACGGATTACTGGCTTACGTCAGCTGATGTAATAAAAGAAAACAATACAAAAGTAATATTTTCTATATATAGGCAGATTTCAGCTGGTAACCCAATGTTATGTTCGATGTTATGATACACGATTAAATTTAAAGCCTTTCATTCAATGCCAATTTGGATTTGTATTATGATCTGCTTCATTCCTTGCGCTATAAATAAACCAAAAATTGATTTTGGAATTTGTTGTTCTCGCATATTTGAAACAATGCAAAACAATGTAGGTGCTTTAGAAATGTTGTGTTGTTGTGTTTTCTTGTGCCTAAAGTGATGGTTTAGTGGGGACGAGGTTTCATTTCACTATTCAAAAAATATCTCCATTTTTGAAGTACCTTTAACACACAATATTTTAGAGCCTTTGAGGAGTAGGATCAAAATTGATTCTTAAGACCCAACAGCTGCGGCGGTGGCATCATTCCGCAGCATGATGTCCGCCGCTCCTATTAGTGTGAGTTCCTGGGGACTTACAGTCGAGAGTAATGCCTTAAGCGCGCAACTTCAAATGAGGAAGAGACAGATTACCCAGAGGCATAGTTAATTTGCCCCTATCCTTAAAGTAAATGTGGAGAGATGACGTCGGCGGGATGACGGCAGTAGTAAGCGAGGGCTTCGCTAAGCTCACAAGAAGACCGAGAAAGCAATCCGGGGGACGACGAAGGAGGAATGACTCTCAGCGCAATCGGGCGAAAGTGCAGGAAGCCTGTAGGTATAAAACTGAAATTCCAGACATTCCAAGCATAACACTACTAAACGCTGAAAAAGAACACCCAGCTTTCATGTACTCTGGGAGGACCAAGTCAGCCCTCCCCTAATGGAGAGTCAAGAGAGTATCCTACGGAAGGAGACAAAATCGGACAGGAGGGAAGTATGCGCGCACGTTCTCTGAGTCTTTTTGGGGACTGTTTCCTTCAAAAGGACGCCACAACCATCATGGAAGGGGAAAATGTGCTTCCGGTAGGATTACACCAGATTATCAGTTCCAAATGGATCATCGGTCCCAAACGAGCGGATTTTCGAACATGTGTGGGACAGGAGTTGGGAGCATAGTGGGAACATCTTGATGCTGCGCTTTCCGTTATCAGAATTTATTGATACCGTCAAGAAGCTTGTTGGAAGTATCCACACCCCCGGGGAGGACGCAAAGCTCGACCTGATGAGAAAGATAGATATCCCCAAGCTCACGAAGGCGATAGTCGTCATACAGGGATGAGGCAGCGAATTCCCGACGGAATGTACGGTTAGATTCCAAGGTTTGGTTGCGGATGAATGGGAGGCCTTTTACAGGGAAGCGAGTGAGAAAGGAACGCTCCTTATGGGTGGCGCTAACCAAGTTTCCTTGACATGTTTGGATAAGACTAAAGGCATATCGTTCTACGGGACCAAGGCTGTATTTTTCAAGAAAGGATATTCAATATCGCCTAACGAACAAAGGGCGGAAGAAACCATTATCGACATTCTCAATAATGGGAACCGACAATGTGACTATTCGCGACTTTCTCAAGATTCGGAAGACTAGGATAGGCAAAGATCCGTATATTGAAGTATCAGGCAGTGCAGTGACGGGAAACTTAATGCAGCCTTAAAAAACAGGGAGTCGACGATGAGACCATCACCCACTCCCGAGAAGCCCATTGGACCCATGGTTGAGTTCATCCAGATCCATGGTTTAGTTCATCCAGATAAGTTTCTGGACTGAACCGTATAAACTACTAATTATTCTATGCTAACACGGGTACTAGGCCAGCGCCAACTCCGAAAAGCTACAGTAATAATTTGAAGACCAACTCCGGAAGACTAATCAGAGGAAGTTTTGGGCAAAATACTTTGAATTGTCCAAATATAGAAAACATGGACGACAATGGCATCGGGATTACGACTGTATTAATGTGATCTTCCGAAAATTTTTGTCCTCTTAGAGAATTCTTTCATCAGCCTAAGAATACCCTGGATGACCGGGGAGATTCTCAACTTTAGGAAACAGGTACGCAGATTTTATAACAGAGCACGATGTAAAAAAATGGCAGTTTATTGGGATGTGTATCATACGGCTCAACGAACACAATAAGATTATAAGAGCGGCACCGGATCTGATGGCATATTTCCAACGAAAGTTGTTCGTGTAAGGAGGACTTCGAAGCAATTGGTCGACTGATTCTTCAGCAAAACTGGTCATCTGGAGACTGTTCAGTTAGAGCAACGTAGATCGGTCAATTCTAAGTGGAACGCTGCAATGATAATGCGAGCACATCGGAAACGACTTTGCAATTTGAAAGTCAAAAAAATTAAAACTGAAAAAAAATTTTAATAAAATTCAGCAGTACCTTTTTTGTTATTTGCTCAGCAAAAAGGTAAATTACCGGGTAAGTCAGCGGGTAACCCGAAACAAGATTCTGTAACCGCTTACTAGTAGATATATCCTCAATTATACTTTAACATGGACATGACCTTCAAGGAAAAACGTGCTTCAGAGTAAACATATCACCAGATGACAAATAATGAATTCTTCGTACAAATTCTGAAGTGCTTAAAATAATGACATACCTCTAAATATGCAGAAGTATGGAAAATAAAAGCTTCGATTTAATAATACTTACTGCTTTATAATAATGGCATACCTGCAAACATACTTAATGTTACAAAAGAATGAATTACTTCCAAATACACTGACTCCCACTAAATTATGACTCCGATTCAATAATACTTAATTTTCAAAAATAACGAATCTTAATAGAATATAATTAATTGGAACCATTATATTTAAATTTTTTTTTTAAATACAGTAAATTTCTGTTGGAATTTACCATATTGAAGTGAGATCTAAGCCCTTTTTTATACCCTCCACCATAGGATGGGGGTATACTAATTTCGCCATTCTGTTTGTAACTACTCGAAATATTCGTCTGAGACCCTATAAAGTATACATATATATTCCTGATCGTCGTGACATTTTATGTCGATCTAGCCATGTCCGTTCTTCTGTCTGTCGAAAGCACGCTAAGTTTCGAAGGAGTAAAGCAAGCCGCTTGAAATTTTGCACAACTACTTCTCATTATTGTAGGTCGGTTGGGAATGTAAATGGGCCATATCGGTCCATGATATAGCTGCCATCTAAACCGATATTGGGTCTTGACTTCTTGAGCCTCTAGAATGCGCAATTCTTATCGGATTGGAATGAAATTTTGCACGACGTGTTTTGCTATGACTTCCAACAACTGTACTTAATTAGGTTCAAATCGGTCAATAACCGGATAAAGCTGCCATATAAACCGATCTGTGGTCTTGACTTCTTGAGCCTCTAGAGGTCGCAATTATTATCCGATTTGCCTGAAATTTTGTACGACGGATTCTCTCATCACCATCAACATACGTGTTTTTTATGGTCTGAATCGGTCTTAGCCTGATACAGTTCACATATAAATCGATCTCTCTATTTACTTCTTGAGCCCCCAAAGGGCGTAATTCTTATTCGAATTTGCTGACAGTTTACATAAGTCTCGGCCGAACTTAGCACGCTTTTACTTGTTAAATAACAGAAATGATTTAAGCGTAAAAAAAATTACAAGGCATTTACAGTAACCTCTTCAATGTAGGCGATGTGGTACATAAATGAATAGAATTTGAGATTAGATCACGAATGCGGTAAAATATGCCCAGAAAGTAAGCCCGCGAAGAGTCCAAGAGGGTCGTGAGAATTTTGAACCCTTCAGTCTATATTTGTTCCATGTTGGCCCAAAATTACTGAAGAGGTTTCTAGAATTGGAAAGTTAGAAAGTTAGTTAAGGGCCCTCTTGGCCACTTTCTCTATGAGTTTGATAGAATAGTACGGACAATTAATGCCATTACTCTAAAAAGAGTGGATGATATGGGCAGTCTAATAAATTAATAATATTAAATAATAATATCAAAAATAAACCCCAAAATCATAAAAATAATGAAAAAATTATTGATATCTTGAGAATTTTCTAATTACTTTAAGTTTTAACAAAATTCTTTCCGTTTTAAAATTACCTTTTGGATTATTGCTTAATTTTTTAGGGAATTTTTAAACTTCTTCTTACCAATAAGTAATTATTTAACTCATTATACAATAGGTAACCCATTATAAGGTATTCCTACGAGTAATAAGAACTTGCTTGTTACTTGCTCCTTACTCGCCTATTATGGTGGCGGGGAGACAGAACTTTGTTATACAATTGCCTAATGGCCCAATTTATTTTTATTATATTTTTCGCATGTCAAAAATGACGGAGAGTTACTAATATTGCAATGGTCTAGTTTATTTTTTCTGTTTTATTTTCATGTCATATTTTTTCATGCAAAAATATATGCTCATACTCGTATCCACAGTAAATCAAGACTCACACATGAATGACACGAATTTGTAGCGACTTTGTTTCCATGTTTGGACTACATTGTATTTTCTAATTATACAATACAATCAACACTTTGTTGCGGCAAGCTTTAATTTCAGAGACGATAGAAGTTCCATAAAATTGTTCTTGAGTTGTTGCAACTCTGTTTCTATTAGATTAGCAGTTTTGAAATGGAATACAAAGTTAAAGTGATTGACTTGATACATAGTCAGAAGAATGGCAATGCGACAATGGCAAAATTTGTCATTATAGAACATAACTACAACTAGTGGAATAATTTAAGCAAAGGCTACATTTGTATTTTTGATATGAACAACATTTATGAATAAAAATTTTTAGTAGAATATCTTGTAACTGTTTCTTTTGGAACAATAGAAACGATCTTATAAATCGTTTCGTTCATTCGAAACATATTTAAATTTGATGAATAAATAATATTTTAAATAATACTCTCAATTACAAATTTTCGAAAGTTAGGCAAGGTTGAAAAAAACGTGTGGATATTTGTCCGCCCCATACCACTGTGGACATACACCTAAGTCAGTAATAGACTTTTTTGAGCTCTATATACTAAAAATAACCTCGTAGAAGAAATCTAAGTTGTGAATTCCGTGCTACTTACAAAATCTAATTGCTTTCATACATCCCGACATACCCTACCCTGCCAAATAGTCTGCTCTTTCATTCCCCCTTACTCCACTATGGCCCGTCACCCAAACGATGCCGATCGTGCCATCCTCGTTAATCTCCTTCTTAAACTCCAAGACTGTTCGTGCCCTGACCGTTCTGGTTATTATTGCCCTGATGACCACTTTACTGTCCGTAAAGGTGTGCACACTTCATGTCCTCGCGATAACACTACACTACCTCACGCAATCCGTGATCTGCTTGATCTCCGCCTACTGGACCGTATAATAGTCCGGCAGTCGAAAACATATCTGAGTCCATTGGTTCTCAATGTAGACCACCAGGCCCACTCTGTCCTATAGCTTTGATCCATCTGTGTAGCATGATCTTCCAGATGAAAATACCAGTGTTCCGTCAATTCAAGTCAATGTCTTCTATGCTATAAAGTTAAAACTACCTAGTTAGACCAAACCGGTCAAAAAGACTGAATTAATTTTTAGCTGAAAATCTTATAAATAAAATTCAATTTGTGTTTGTTTGTATGTTTGTTTGTTGGTTTGTTTGTTGGTTTGTTTGTTTAAAACAAAAACGGCTGAACGGGTTGCCTTGAAATTTTCGCAGATTGTGTCCGGAAGGAAATATAGGCTATATAATTTTTTGATGTCGGGAGGGGCGACCCTCCCCCTTACCCCAAAGTACTACCCAACAAGTAAAAAGTCGTTAAGTTCGGCCGGGCCGAACTTTTGATACCCTCCACCATGGATCGAATTTGTCGAGTTCTTTTTCCGCCATCTCTTCTTAGGCAAAACAAGTATATTGATGGTCATGAGAGAATCCGTCGTACAAAATTTCAGGCAAATCGGATAATAATTGCGACCTCTAGAGGCTCAAGGAGTCAAGATCCCAGATCAGTAAATGTGGCAGCTATATCAGGTTATGAACGGATTTGAACATTATTTGACACAGTTGTTGAAAGTAAGAATAAAATACGTCATGCAAAATTTCAGCCAAATCGGATAGGAATTGCGCCCTCTAGAAGCTCAAGAAGTCAAGTCTCCAGATCTGTTTATATGACAGCTATATCAGGTGATGAACCAATTTGAACCATACTTGGCACAGTTGTTGGATATCATAATAGAACACGTCGTGCAAAATTTCATTCCAATCGGATAAGAACTGCGCACTCTAAAGCTCAAGAAGTCAAGAACCACGATCGGTTTATATGACAGCTATTTCAGGTTATGAACCGATTTGAACCATACTTGGAACAGTTGTTGGATATCACAACAAAATACTATGTGCAAAATTTCATTCCAATCGGATAAGAATTGCTCACTCTAGAGGCTCAAGAAGTCAAGACCCAAGATCTGTTTATATGGCAGCTATATCAGGTTATGAACCGATTTGAACCATACTTGGCACAGTTGTTGGATATCATAACGAAACACGTCGTCCAAAATTTCATCCCAATCGGATAAGAATTGCTCACTCTAGAGGCTCAAGAAGTCAAGACCCAAGATCTGTTTATATGGCAGCTATATCAGGTTATGGACCGATTTGAACTATACCTGGCACATTTGTTGGATATCATAACAAAACAAATCGTGCAAAATTTCATCCCAATCGGATAAGAATTGCGCACTCTAGAGGATCAAGAAGTCAAGACTCAAGATCGGTTTATATGGCAGCTATATCAAAACATGGACCGATATGGCCCATTTACAATACCAACCGACCTACACTAATAAGAAGTATTTGTGCAGAATTTCAAGCGGCTAGCTTTACTCCTTCGGAAGTTAGCGTGCTTGCTACAGACAGACGGACGGACGGACGGACATTACTAGATCGACATAAAATGTCGCGACGATCAAGAATATACATACTTTATGGGGTCTCAGACGAAAATTTCGAGTAGTTACAAACAGAATGACGAAATTAGTACACTCCCATCCTATGGTGGAGGGTATAAAAATAAAAGTGGAGCGATCGGGACAATATGAGATTCAAATGAAAGGTATTCAAGAGTAGAGCACAAATTTCATAATAAAAGTTGGGTCCTAGTACCTGGGGACCCGCCCCAGGGCCAAAACCCCTTAAAATATGGGACTCAAATGAAAGGTATTCGGAAGTAGATTACGAATATGGTCAGGAAGTAGGAATAGGCATACTTTATGGGGTCTCAGACGAATATTTCGAGTAGTTACAAACAGAATGACGAAATTAGTACACTCCCATCCTATGGTGGAGGGTATAAAAATAAAAGTGGAGCGATCGGGACAATATGGGATTCAAATGAAAGGTATTCAAGAGTAGAGCACAAATTTAATAATAAAAGTGGGGCCTTGTACCTGGGGACCCGCCCCAGGGCCAAAACCCCTTAAAATATGGGACTCAAATGAAAGGTATTCGGAAGTAGATTACGAATATGGTCAGGAAGTAGGAATAGGCTTTATAATTTATTGATAACGGAAGGGGGCGATCCCTTCACCGTTACCCCAAAAACATCACCCAAAATCAAAAGTGGACCGATAAGGACAATATGGGCATCAAATGAAAAGTATGCGGGAGAAGATAACGAATCTGGCATACAAATTACACATTCGCCAATCACGGATATATGACACTCGGTTTGTTTGTTCCGTATAGACTGAAAAACGGCAGAACCGATTTTCTCGAAATTTTCGCGTATTGTGTAGGTTGGTCTGAAAGGAAACATAGGCAAAATAATTTTTCAGTATCGAAGGGGGTACGGACCCTCCCCCTTATACCAAAAACACAACCCAAAATCAAAAGTTGACCTATCGGCACAATATAGGTATCAAATGAAAGGTATTGGATAGTAAAATACGAATATAGTGTTAAAACTTGAGTGCCCAACGGGCCGCCCCAACCCCAAAACTCACCCAAACAGACATATTGAACGTTCATTTCAATATGGGTCTCAAATTAAAGGTATTTGGGAGTAGATTTTTGCATACGAAATCAGATCGAAGTATAGGGGGCATGCCACCCCTCAAAAACGCCATTAAATCCATTGTGACTATATGATACTTGGCTGAACAGATTTTCTTCAAATTTTCATAGATTGTGTACGTTTGTCTGGAAGGAAGTATAGCCAAGCATACAATTTGTCGGGTGGACGCGGACCCTCCCCTTTATCCCAAAAACACCACCCATATCCGAAAGTGGTCCGGTGGGCACAATATGGGTGTCAAATGAAGGGTATACGATACTAGAAAACGAATATGGTATTAAAATTTAGGTTCAAGTACTTCAAGGTGGCGCTCAAGTTTAGGTGGCGCTTTTCCTACTACAGATAAGTCAAATGGGTTATATGACCCATTATGACAATTTGGTACTTCAATGAAAAGTATTTGTGAGTAAAAAACGAATTTGATATCCAATTTTGGAGCCAAGTATTTTGGGGTACGCCCTAAAGCACCCCCTAAACTGATCTTCATTTCCGTTTCGAATTTAATATTTATTTTCAGAGCAACGTGCCGGTGGCTGCCGCAGCTCCAAAACACCCTCCAAACGGTTCATATTTACCGGCCATGGCAATATGGGGCTCAAATTAAAGGGATTTGGAAGTGCAGCACGAATTTGATATCCATAGTTGAGTCGAAATGTCTGAGGTGCCATCCCTCCCCTAACGAGAACATTACCCTAAGCAAGAACATTCTCACACATCAAGGAGTGCTTTCCGATTGAAGTTTAAACTCAATAATAAGGGGCCTTTTTTATAGCCGAGTCCGAACGGTGTCCCGCAGTGCGACATCTCTTTGAAGAACATTTTTTAAATAACCATGCATGATATTGTACCTCGAAAATGTCGCCAAGATTAAGAGGGAATAAACACCGCTTTGTCTGATGTTGTCGCCAGGTTTCGCATTCAGCGTCATAGGCTACAATGGCACGAATTCGATATCTGCATTAAGGGCGAAGTGTCCCCACCTTAAAAAGATATTAGAGAGTTAAAGAAGGCGCAGAGGAGCGGGCCCGGTTCGGCTAGTTATCTATATATATATATATAAATTAATTTGTGTTTGTTTGTGGGCTTATAAATTTGCTTGTTCGGTATAAACTCAGAAACGGCCGAACAGATTACCTTAAAATTTTCACAGATTGTGCGTATCAGAAGGGCCTAGTACCCTCCCACTTTCCACGAAAACGTCACCCAAAATCAAAAGTGGACCGATCGTATGCGGAAAAGCTTGAGAAAAGTTATAAATAACAAAGGCGGAGCAACTTCGTACTAAATTGTAAAGTTTATTTTGTTACAGGAAATTCCTTATGTGCCAGATATTGTAGTTTGTATTATAAATAGAAAATATAAACTAAGAATTCAACTTTAAGTTCATTATTAGATAAAATATTAACCGAATTAAAAAAAAAACGATAATTTATAAACATTTGAAAACAACATATATATGTTTCAATCAAAAAATTAAAAATATTTAAAATCGCACTTTGCTTTATCTGATAGTGTATATATATATATATATATATATATATATATATATATATATATATATATATATATATATATATATATATATATATATATGAGAGCTATATTAAAATCTGAACCGATTTCTATGAAATTCGCCAGTAATGTGGAGAGAGATAAGAAAATCCTTCTTGCTAATTTTCACCAGAATTGGTTAACAAATTACCATTTTATTGCATTATTACAGTAAATCGGACGAACATATATATGAATGCTATATCCAAATCTGAAACGATTTTTTCTATAGGCTTCGTCGCTAGGCCAAAAAACATACCTGTACTAAATTTTAAGACGATCGGATGAAAACTGTACTACTTTGTACAAAAATCAACATGGACAGACAGAATAAGAAAGTGATTCTGAGTCTATCGGTATACTTATTTATTTCCTTAGAAGAAATGAAATAGACCGTGTACCAAAGAAGTGGTGTAGGGTAAAACAAATGAATGCTGTCAATATTGGCTCGTGAAACAATTAAACATTCCATAGATTATTCCGAAAATAGAATAGGATACCAACCCTAAATAGGCATAATTGGAGGGCACCTTGGCGCAGTGGTGAGAATGTCCGATGAACGCCTGGGTTCAAATCCAGTCGTGAACATTAACAAGATTTTCAGCGGTGGTTATCCCCTTACTAATGCAGGCTACATTTGTTAGGTATCCTGTCATGTTAAAACTTCTCTATCAAGTGGTGTTGCTATACAGCACGCCGCTCGGACTCTGCATCAATAAGGAGACCCCTAAGTCGTTGAGCTTAAACTTTAATCTGACCGCTGATATGAGAAAAGTATCCCCTGTTTCTTAAAGGAATATTCATGAGAAATTTAGTAGTAGTAATAGGCAGATTGGTCGATATACTGATTTCTCGTATGTCGCAGGCTGAATTAAACTCGCTGTTCTAAATGTCAACAAAATCGGGTGTTTAACGTATTGAGTGTTATATCCTTAATCAATAGATCGGTCTAAATGGCAGTTTTACCTAATTATGGCCCGATATGGAACATATTCGGTCGGATATCGGGGACCCTAGTACAAGTCTTGTTTCCAATTTCAGCGAAATCGAACAATAGAGCCACTTTTAAGGGCTTAAAAGCCTAAACCAATAGATCGGTCAATATGTCAGTCTGGTTTTATTCGTTCAATAACTTAACTTTCGTATAGACAAAATACGAATCTGTGTCACACTTTAGCTCAATATCTCAGTTTTAAAGGCTGTAGCGTGACTACTGACACACATCACACACTTACATACAGATATCGTCAAATCGTTATGGAGTTTTACGATTATCAGAAATATATATACTGTGAATGGTCGGAAATGGATATTTCGATGAAGGACAAACGAAATAACTAAATGAATATGCCCCCTATCCTATGTTGGTGGGTATAAAAACCATGTAGTAGGTTGCTTGATCCTTTCTGGTTTCTGCTTATAAAGAGAAGCCGTGCGGGAAACTTGACAAATGCAATGATATAATGATTCGGCTCGGCCGAACTTAGCTCGGTTTTGCGGACGAAACCTTTTAAAATTGATAGAAATTGGTTGTCTAATATATTTTCCATAACGATTTAGCTCTAAAGTTAAATTTCAGCTTTAATAACAAGTTTGTGGTCGAAAAACAAGTAAGGAAAGGCAAAAGTCCTGCGGTGCCGACTATTTAATACACCACACCTACCCTATAAGTGGAAGTTGGGAGATATATCTAATTCTGAACTGAATTTGATAGAATTCGATGGAGGTTGTCATATGGGTTATAAAATTCGAGAAAAAGTATGAAAATTGTAGTAACTACGGCTCTATAGTGCAAATAGGACGATGTCTTTATGTGATGTATTTGGAACCTAAATATAAATCTAATCCGATTTTGGTAAAATTTAACATAAATGTCAACAAGTCGTGACTATCGGTTGACAAGTGACCATATTATTTCAAATTATTAAAAGTCGGACGAAGATATATATGGGAGATATATGCAAATCAGAACCGATTCCGACCAAACTCCTTAGATATTGTGGTAGTAGTAGAGGAAGGCATTATGCAAAATTTTGGGTATTAGTTAATAGATGCGCTTGCAGTGGCTTAAGAACTGAAAATCGGGCGATATATATATATATATATGGGAGCTTTAAATTCACTAGTTATATCGAGAGTAATTAGAAACCTTGGCGCAAAATTTCATCAAAATCGGTTGACAAATGGCGATTTTATTGCAATATTTGTTCAATTCGGACGAACATATGTAAGGGAGCTATATATTGAAATCTAAACCAATTTTTCCAATTTCAATATGCTTCGTCTCTAGGCCGAAAAACATGCATGAACAAAATGTGCAGAAGATCGGAGGTAAATAGCGTGCAAGTCGTACAATTAACATGGACGGAGAGACTGACGGACGGACAGAGCTAAATCGAACAAGTAAAAGCGTGCTAAGTTGGGCAGGGCCAAATCTTATATACCCTTCACCATGGGTCGCATTTGTCGAGTTCTTTTCCCGGCATCTCTTCTTAGGCAAAAAAGGATATAAGAAAAGATTTTCTCTGCTATTAGAGCGATATCAAGTGGTCCGGTTTGGACCACAATTAAGACCTGTGTAAAATGTCAGCCAATTCGAATAACAATTGCGTCCTTTGGGGGCTTAAGAAGTAAAATAGAGAGATCGATTTATATGGGAGCTGTATCGGGCTATAGACCGATTAAGACCATAATAAACACGTATGTTAATGGTCATGCAAGAATCTGTCGTACATAATTTCAGGCAAATCGGATAGTAATTGCGACCTCTAGAGGCTCAAGAAGTCAAAATCCCAGATCGGTTTATATAGCAGCTATATCAGGTTATGAACCGATTTAAACCATACTTAGCACAGTTGTTGGACATCATAACAAAACACGTCGTGCGAAATTTCATTCCAATCGGATAAGAATTGCGACCTCTAAAGGCTCAAGAAGTCAAGACCCAAGATCGGTTTATATGGCAGCTATATCAGGTTATGGACCGATTTGAACCATACTTAACACAGTTGTTGGATATCATAACAAAACACGTCGTGCAAAATTTCATTCCAATCGGATAAGAATTGCGCACTCTAGAGGCTCAAGAAGTCAAGACCCAAGATCGGTTTATATGGCAGCTATATCAAAACATGGGCCGATATGTCCCATTTACAATACCAACCGACCTACACTAATAAGAAGTATTTGTGCAAAATGTCAAGCGGCTAGCTTTACTCCTTCGGAAGTTAGCGTGCTTTCGACAGACAGACGGACGGACATGGCTAGATCGACTTAAAATGTCGCGACGATCAAGAATATACATACTTTATGGGGTCTCAGACGAATATTTCGAGTAGTTTTAAACAGAATGACGAAATTAGTATACCCCCCATCCTATGGTGGAGGGTATAATAAGAAAGTGTTTTTGAGTCTATCGGTATATTTCTCTCTTTCTTTTGGGTGTTATACACATATGCACTAAGTTATAATAACCTGTACCACAGTAGTGGTGCAGGGTATAAAAGGCGTATTTAAAATAGGTTAGCTCCGATCCACACTTTGCTCCAAATCCCTGTGCATTAGATTTTTCCAAACAACAACTTGATGATAAAATATAGTAAGTTCTCTTGGTCCTTTAAAATTTCAAAGATATATTACCACAATGAACAATGCTTGAGAAATTAGTAATTTAAGTAAACCCCACAAAAGGCTTCATAACCATGATTCACACATCTTAGAGTTGAAATAAAATTCATGAATGAATGCACACTTCAGTTTCACAAGGACGTGGTACTAAGGGTTGCTTAATCAATGCTCATTTATAGCCACACCCTTGAAAATAAATACAAATGTTAAAATAAATAATTCAAAAGTCCTTAAAAAAGCTTGCAATAAAAGTCGAAACGTTTTCGCAACTGTTAAGAAGTACTTCGTGTAAGTGGACAACCACCACTACTACAGGGCACGCACTTTTGCTTCATCCCCTTAGAAGGAATGTGGAAAAGAAAGATTAATTTGAATTTGACTTTTTGTTACAGAGTTACAGAGAAGTCGACAAAACTCTTAACGAGAACAATTGCAAAAAGTGCAATTGTTAAAAACGAATATTTCTAAAGGACCTTTAAGGACACTTGACATGTAAGGGAGTTGTGGAAATGGAATCGAAATGAACGACGACTTCAATATGAAGTTTCTGTTCAATGTGGGAATAATTTTTAATAACCCGCGAAATAATGGCAATGGTATCGCATATTAAAACTCAGAATGTAAACTTACACCGTGGTTGCGTGTGAAAATACTAAAAATTAAAAACCGATGATAAAAACCTGATAAAGCAGATGCAGAAGTTTAAGTCTAAACCCAATTAATGTGACAAAAGAGTCTGCGTATTGGTTATTTTAATGCATGACGCTGGAATAGAATCTACACTTACAAAAAAATGTACCCCAAATGAATGAAAATTGAACTAAATGGGAGTAAAATTTACCATGATTGGGCGCTTAAGTTTTTTTTTTGCCCCTTTGATATACACAATGATATCTGAACTCATTTTCAGCCTGTTTTGAAAATAATTATAAGGAAAATTCTAATGCGATTTAATGCCACTTTCATACAAATTTTTGGTATGATAACCCTTATTGTATTACATATACATTTGGAAATAGTCATGTATTTCTTGTTTTATGAAAATTAATTTCAACGTATCAGGTATAAGGAGAATAAAAAAAATTATGGTAATAATTCCCAACTGTGCTTTAAAAGTATTATTAACTAAAAAACTTATTAGTTTGCTCACTAATATGTAATATTTTACCCTGTACAATATCTGCTTAACCAAAAAATTCATCTTTGAATTCGATTAGAAAGATTATTATTATTTAAGTTTTAGTTAAGCTAAAAATAAAAAATTGTATTGCACAATGACACTTGCACTTCATCTTCCATTCGCATTTATAAATAAATTATCTAAAACATATGTTTTTTTTTATACCCTCCACCATAGGATGGGGGGTATACTAATTTCGTCATTCTGTTTGTAACTACTCGAAATATTCGTCTGAGACCCCACAAAGTATATATATTCTTGATCGTCGTGACATTTTATGTTGATCTAGCGACGTCCGTCCGTCTGTCCGTCCATCCGTCTGTCTGCCGAAAGCACGCTAACTTCTGAAGGAGTAAAACTAGCCGCTTCAAATTTTGCACAAATACTTCTTATTAGTGTAGGTCGGTTGGTATTGTAAATGGGCCATATCGGTCCATGTTTGATATAGCTGCCATATAAACCGATCTTGGGTCTTGACTTCTTGAGCCTCTTGAGTGCGCATTTCTTATCCGATTGGAATGAAATTTTGCACGACGTGTTTTGTTATGACATCCAACAATTGTGTTAAGTATAGTTCAAATCGGTCCATAACCTGATATAGCTGCCATATAAACCGATCTTGGGCCTTGACTTCTTGAGCCTTTAGAGGTCGCAATTCTTATCCGATTGAAATCAAATTTTCTAAGACGTGTTTTATTATGATGTCCAACAACTGTGCCAAGTATGGTTCAAATCGGTTCATAATCTGGTATAGCTGTCATATAAACCGATCTTGGATCTTGACTTCTTGAGCCTCTAGTGGTCGCAATTCTATCCGATTTTATTTAAAAATTTTGCACATAGTGTTTGGTATCACTTCCAACAACTACGATAAGTATGGCTTAAATCGGTTCATATTTTGATATAGCTGCCATATAAACTGATTTGGGGTCCTGATTTCTTGAGCCTCTAGAGGGCGCTATTTTCGTCCGATTTAACTGAAATTTTGCGTGTAGTGTTTTGGTATGACTTTCAAGAACTGTGGTAAGTATGGTTCAAATCGTTTCAAAATCTGGTATAGCTGTCATATAAACCGATCTTTGATCTTGACTTCTTGAGCCAATTGAGCGCGCAATTCTCATCCGATTTGGCTGAAATTTTGCATGAGGTGTTGTTATGACTTCCAATAACTGTGCTAAGTATGGCGTAAATCGATATAGACCCTGATATAGCTGCCATATAAACCTATCTGGGATCTTGACTTCTTGAACCTCTGGAGGGCGCAATTCTCATCCGATTTGGCTGAAATTTTGTACAACGGTTTCTCTCATGACCTTCAGCATACATGTCTAATATGGTCTGAATCGATGAATAGCTTGATACAGCCACCATATAAAGCTATCTCCCGATTTTGCTTCTTGAGCCCCTACAAGGCGCAATTGTTATCCGAATGAACTGAAATAACTTGATATAACTCCAATAGCATAACAGTTCTTATTCAATATTCTATGTTTGTCTATAAAGAGATACCGCGCATAGAACTCGACAAATGCGATCAAGGGTGGAGGGTATATAAGATTCGGCCCGGCCGAACTTAGCACGCTATTACTTGTTATACCTACCACTGAAGGATGGGGGTATATTCATTTTGTCATTCCGTTTGCAACATATCAATTTCCGACCCTATTAGGTATATATATTCTTGATCAGAGTAAAAATCTAAGACGATCTAGACGTGTCCGTCAGTCTGTCCGTCTGTCTGTTGAAATCACGCTACAGTCCTTAAAAATAGAGATATTAAGCTGAAACATTGCACAGATTCTTTTTTTGTCCATAAGCAGGTTAAGTTGGAAGATGAGCTATACCGGACTATATCTTGATATAGCCCCCATATAGACCGATCGACCGATTTAGGGTCTTAGGCCCATAAAAGCCACATTTATTATCCGATTTTGCTGAAATTTGGGAGAGTAAGTTGTTTTAGGCTCACTGTCCCAAATTTCGGCGACATCGGACAATAAATGCGCTTTTATGTGCCCAAAACCTTAAATCGAGGGATCGGTCTGTATGGCAGCTATATCCAAATCCGATCCGATCAGGGCCAAATTGAAAAAAGATGTCGAAGGGCCTTTGGCAACTTTCTGTCCCAAATATCAGCAAAATCGGATAATAAATGTACCTTTTATGGACCTAAGACCCTAAATCGGAGGATCGGTCTATAACCAAATCTGAACCGATCTGGGCCAAATTGATGAAGGATGTCGAAGGGCCTAAGACAACTCACTGTCCCGATTTTCAGCAAAATCGGATAATAAATGCGGCTTTTATTGGCCTAAGACCCTAAATCGGCGGATCGGTCTATAGTCCGATAAAGCCCATCTTCGAACTTAATCTGCTTATGGACAAAAAAAAATCTGTGCAAAGTTTCAGCTCAATATCTCTATTTTTAAAGACTGTAGCGTGATTTCAACAGACAGACGGACAGACGGACATATCTAGATCGTCTTAGATTTTTACGCTGATCAAGAATATAAACTTTATAGGGTCGGAAATGGATATTTCGATGTGTTGCAAACGGAATGACAAAATGAATATACCCCATCCTTCGGTGGTGGGTATAAAAAACTACACTTTTCTAACGGACACACACTCATACACTTTTCTAACGGAAGGACACTCATACAGACACACACAACTTGCCACAAATATAAAAACCATAAATAACAAGTAAGAGCGTGCTAAGTTCGGCCGGGCCGAATCTTATATACCCCCCACCATCGATCGCATTTGTCGAGTTCTTTGCGCAGTATCTCTTTTTTGGGAAACAAAGAATAATTAATAAGGACTATTATGCTATTGGAGCTATATCAAGTTATAGTGCGATTCGGACCATAAATGAGTTGAATTCTGAACTCGGTAGAAGCCATTGTGTAATATTTCAGTCCATTCGGATAAAAATTGCGAATTGTAGGGGCTCAAGAAGCAAAATCGTTAGATCGGTTCAGACCATATTGTTGAAGGCCATGGGAGAAGTCGTTGTACAAAATTTGTGCTAAATCGGATGAGAAATGCTCTCTCTAGAGGCTCAGAAAGTCAAGATCCCAGATCGGTTTATATGGCAGCTATATCAGGTTTTGTACCGATTTACGCCATACCCATCACAGTTTTTGAAAGTCATATCAAAACATCTCATGCAAAATTGTAGCCAAATCGGATGAGAATTGCGCGCTCTATTGGCTCAAGAAGTCAAGATCTAATATCGGTTTATATGGCACCTATACCAGGTTAAGAACGGATTTGAACCATACTTGACAAAAAAATTGGAAGTGATACCAAAACACCACGTGCAAAATTGCAGCCAAATCGGATAAGAATTGCGCCTTCTAAAAGCTAAAGAAATCAAGACCCCAGATCGGTTAATATGGCAGCTATATCAGGTTATAAATGGACTATTTCTCCCACCTTCATTACTATTTCGGGAACATTTTTTCACCAAACCTTATTTTTTCGGGACGCTCTTTAATTTGAGCCCAAGAACATTCTCCTTTCACTTTCCGTTCGCGCTGAGCAAACATTCACAATTTCGTACTTTTTAGTACATTAACGTACCTATGACTTATGCCTATGACCTAAGATTCGTGCAAAATTTC